>NC_081419.1:15326396-15537456 GCF_949786415.1 Peromyscus eremicus | reverse complement strand
AACAGCCTGAGGGGTGGAGAGTCCTGACTGGCCTACAAGGGCCCCGTTTGGCCGGGGATCTCTCCTCTAGATGGTTTCTGTGTCTTCTTTGGTTCTGGGATATAGGAACACCCTGTTTCTTTTCCCCAGGGCTGTTTGGTCACAAGCCCAGGTGTTCATGGGGAAAGTTCCCTGTGCCCTTGTGTTAGAGGGTACAGGAGGGGCTGCTGTCCTGGATGGGTCCCCAGGGCTGTGCCCTGTCACCTCCTGCACATGAGTGGTTTTGCCAGGTCCAGCTGGCCAGCTCTGAGGTGGTTCCGTTTCTTCCCTCTGCCCCTCTGTGATGTCTCTGTTGAGACTCAGGTCCCTTCCTGGCCCACATGACACTACTCCCAAATCAGAGAGCTCCACAATTGTGTTCTGGGCGGAATTCTTCTGTGTGCAGAGCTGGGCATTGGTGCTCTGGGATGCAGAGAAGTTCCTGTGACCCTACTTGGCAGTACACTTCCTTTTGTGTTTCTTAGAACCTAGATTGCATTCTGGATGCCTCTAGAGGAGGGCACCCCAGGCGAGGGAGCGAGAGGGCCCAGGCTCAAAGAAGAGTGGTTGTAGAGAGGCTGCATTGGGCAGGGGGGGGACAGGCTCATGGTCCAGTTATTGGGTCTCAACAGAATACAGAGGTCCTTCCGGGGTGGTATGTGGTCTGTGCCAGGGTGGGTGTAGCTGATCTTGGCAGCCTGTCTTATGGGATCAGCTCAGACTCAGAGGGTTTTCCCAGCTTGGGAGCCCCCATAGCAGGGAATGGTTGTTTGTAGCTGTCTAACAGGGCTCCCATCTCCACAGCTGACTACAGTAAGTAGCTGGCTGCTCAATCCACAGTGGGAATACTAGGGATTTCGCTGAGTTTGAGAGACTTCCCTGATTTTTATCTAGATTTTAGAAACGTCCTGTTCTTAAGCACAGACTAGGCAGTTGGGGGAGGCCTCAGACTCACTCCTCTCTGCTGGTGCAGCCATTTCCAGACTTTAATGAACACGTCAATATCTAGCATGGGCTGTGTTTGGGGCTCCTGAGACCAGCGGAAGGAGATAGAGGGTCCCCAGCTCCAGGTGCCTTCAGGCCTGGCCCCACCTTCCTACCCCGAGGGCTAGGTGGCTCTTCCACTCCCTTTTGAGTGGATCTGCACCTCCATGTCCTTCCTACTGGGCCATAGGATCCCCTCGGCTGGAAGTAAGGAGGGCTGGCCACGAGTCCTGCCTTTAGCCTATACTGTGATAATGTCCTGTCGTCAGTTGAGAGCTAGGTGTCTGACTGTCCTTCAGTCCCTGCAGAGGACTTCCAGGAACCCTGGATGGCTCCCAGAACTGGCACAGTAGGTTCAGTGGTGAAGCCTTGTGCTTAGAGAAAGTGTCCCTTGCTTAGAATCCAAAGGATGGCACTCACTGCTCTCACCAGCATGAGTGGTTGTGTGCCAGCCAGACTAAGAAAGAATCCTGCCTTATCCTGGCATACCATGGCACTCTGGGTAGGCACCCTGCTTCTCCCTGGCCTCCTCGTCCACCCCAGAGGCCTCATTGCCCACTCTGGGGGAACATCCTGCCTTCTGGGCCCTGAAACAGGAGCACAAGCTTCCACTCGCTGAGTACGTGCAGTGCACACACATGTCTGAGTGGTTTTTTAGGATCCGTGCCTTAAACTAATATAGTGTGTGCTTTTTTCTAAGGTCATGATTGAAGTCAAATTAACATATTTACCTTCAGTGCTCCGTGGGAACCGTTAGAGAATCTGAGAGGTGCGGCGGCCGCATCGCACTTGTGACAGTGACATGGATGTCAGCTCTCAGGGGACAGGTGCCTGAGCCTCCCCATGGCTTCCTGGCTGCTTGTAGGGTTTCCTGGATGAGGTGAGAGAGACTAGTCTCTTGTGTACACATGGTCCTGGCTGGGGCTAGGAGGTGATTGCTGAGACTGCTCTCCCTACCCACCAGCCCACTGTGGGTAAGGCTAGGTGCCTCCTAGGGTCACTTGGCTTGGCCTGCTCAAGCCTTGGCCTTGCCTTGTATGTCTGCCCCAGTAGGGCCCGATTCAGTGTGGTAGTTTGAATGAGAACGGCCCCCATTGGCTCATGTATGTGAATGGTTGGTCCCCAGTTGGTAGAACTGTTTAGGAGGAATTAGGAGGTATGGCCTTGTTGGAAGAGGTGTGTCACTAAGGGTGGGCTTTGAGGTTTCAAAAAGTCCATGCCTTTCCTACTTAGCCCTCTCTGCCTCCTCCGTATGGAGCGTGTAAGCTCTCAAGTACTGCTCCGGTGCCATGCCTACCTGCAAGCTGACAGGCTTCCTTCCGTGATGGTAATGGGACTCACCCTCCGAAACCGTCAGCCCCCAAATTAGACACTCAGTTTTATAAGTTGTCTTGGTCATGATGTCTTAGTCTAGCAATTAAAAAGTAACCAAGTTCCCACCTCCCTGCCCTTCCCAGGAGTCTTGCATGTCTTGCACTCTGGCAACTTCAGCTCATTCTAGTCCAGGAGCTCTTTACCCTGGGGTCCTATCTGGGGCCAAGAGCATGGCCCAGCCTCAGTTTCCCCTCAAAGAGATAGGGCTGCTGCATCTCTCTTGTGCATTTCTAAGTTGTTAAGGTGCTTTGGCCTTTACGTCACCTGGATGGACTAGTGTCATTCAGGCTCTGTCGGCATGTGCTGTCCCCTTCACGGGCTCTGGGTACCGGGTGTGGAGAGCCTGGCATTTGGAATTCTGGAGTCTCAGGAATGTAGGGTGACAGTCTGGGCACAGGATAGATTGCAAGATACAGGGCTGCTCCCGGGCCGTGAGGGCAAGTGCCTCAGTGGATGCCTGGTACCCGCCTGCCATCATCACTGTTTTTTGTGTTGCCAAGGATGGGAGCCAGCATGGGATTCTGGGTTCAACCCCAGTATTAGAACGAAAAGGTGTGAGGCCAGGTGTGGTGGTGCAGGTCTGTAATCCCAGCCCTCAAGAGGAAGACAGATTTCTCTAAGTTTGGGGCCACACTGGTCTATATAGCAAGTACCAGGTTACGTGGTAAGACCCTGTCTCAAGAAAAAAAATTAAAAAGTGTGTATGTGTGTGAGAAAGAGAGGGTATTGTTTGTGTGTGAGTGTGCAAATGTTACTGACTTCTATTTGTTAATATTTGTGAAAGGCTTTTTTTGGTGTCTGTATTCAGGAGGAACTCTACTTTTCACTATTTAAAAATTTAAAATTTTATTTATAATCTAAAAGTATTTATCATTGTGTGTTTGGGGGTGGTGCACAGGATGTGGAAGTCAGAGGATGGCTTTGTGTAGTAGTTCTCACCTTCTGCCTTCACATGGGTTCTGGGGACTGAACTCAGTTTACCCACTAAGCCATCTTGCTAGAACTAATTTTCATTTTAATACCAATTTTCATCAGGATAATATTAATTTTATTAAAATAAGTTGGGGGCTGATGTGTAGCTCAGTGGTAGAGTCCATGCCTGGAGTGTCCCAGTCCCTAGGTTACATCCCCAATACCATGAAAAAATAAATAGCAAACTGGGAAACACCCTGTGTTCTGTGAGGGATCATGTGCAGACTTGTCTGTTAGCACTTAAGTGGTTCATAGGGTTCTCCAGGGAAGCGTTTTCTTTGAACTTCAAGATTTCTTTCTGAGGATTTCCAAGTTAAAAATTTCAGTTTTCTTATTTTTGTTTGAACATGCTTTTTCATTTTGCGTGGATCATACATAGTAGGGTGTTTTTTGTTGAAGGACTGGTTCATCTAACATGGGTTGTCAAGTGTGGGTGGTGTTCTGTGTGTTACCTTCACATTAGGCTCTGGTGTTGAAGGTCTGTGGTAATGTCCTTTGTTTTGTTTTTGAGACTGGTAGTCAATTTTTGTTTGTTTGTTTTTTGTTTTTCAAGACAGGGTTTCTCTGTGTAACAGTCCTGGCTGTCCTGGAACTCGCTTTGTAGACCAGGCTGGCCTCGAACTCACAGAGATCGACCTGCCTCTGCCTCCCAAGTGCTGGGGATTAAAGGCGTACACCACCACTGCCCGGCTGAGACTGGTAGTCAATTTATGCGTTCTCTTTTGAAAATGTCTCTTTTCTTTTCTTTGTTAACCCTGCTAGAGGGCTTTTGGTTTTACTGATTTAAAAAAACAAAACCAAAATAACAACAGCAGAAAGAGTGTGTTTTATTTCACTGACCCCACCTTCACTCTTTTTCTCTTTAGTGTCATGGAGGCCTGCTGGCTTCTTCATGGCTCTCCTGTCATGGAGGCCTGCTTCTTCATGGCTCTCCTGGCCTGGAATGGACTTACTTTTTCTAGGATCTTGGGCCAGGAGCTTAGGGTTTCAGATTTCAGACTTTTGCCCAGTGTGCGTCTTAAGGCTGCTGTGCATCTTCCACCCCATGAAGTGGTGTCCCACACATTTTGTGTGTTGTCCTTTTCTGTTTGACACGTGAGTCAATTTCTCAGAAGTCTGCTGCTTAGTTCTAAGTGTTGGGAGAATTCTTTGTTGAGTTCCAGCTTGATTCCTTGGTAGTTGTGGTCAGAAAGTATCACTATAATTCCTCTTCCCTCTCCTGCTCTTCCCTTTCCTTCTGCTGCTCCTGTGCTGAGGATGGATCTCAGGGTGTTTATTCGTGTTCATTCAAGATATGACCTTACTCTGTGGCCTAGAACTGAGCCTAGAACTCATTGTGTTGCCTGGGCTGGCATCAAACTCCTGATTACATCCTCTGCTTCAGCCTCCTGAGTGTTGAGGTTATAAGCGTGACCCACCACGCCCATCGCAATGATGATTTTTGTGTGTATCAGTGTTCTATTACTTATTTACTTATGGGTTTGTTTTTTTTTTTTTTTTTTTTTTGTTTGTTTGTTTTTTTGGCAGGGTTTCTCTGTGTAACAATCCTGGCTGTCCTAGGATTTGATTCATAGACCAGGGTGGCCTGGAACGCACAGAGATCTGCCTGCTTCTGCTTCTTGAGTGCTGAGATCACCCCACAAAAGACCACCACTCACGTATGCAAAAGCAAGAGCATTCATTTCTCAAGAGAAAATTCCTGCACGCAGAGGTTAGCCACACAACAAAATGGTGACACTTCAAGAGAAGTTCTCAGGCTCCTTTTAAGCCCAGCTAGGGGAATTCCAGGGACAGTTAGGTCATCTCCAGCAAACAAGATTGGCTGAGCAAGCAACGGTTACATTAGTTTAAACTTGATTGGCTGTGGCATCTTTGGATGTGTCAGGGCACACCCAGAGATGTATCAAAAAAGAAGTGAAGGGGGTGGGTGTTGCAGGATCTGCCCTTTTCTGATTGGCTGGCTCTAGGGGGCGGAGGCTGCAGTCCTGGCCTCACTGGTGAATGCCAAAGTAGCAAACTGTAAGTGTGGACCTGGAGGCTGTGCCAAAGGCTGAGGCCAAGGCAAGTGGGAACAGCCAGCCGGGGTAGGGACCCCAGCTCCGTACCTGCAGTCACCTGGGGTCCCTGCCTCATCATGGCTTGGCCCCAGCTCCGTGCCTGCAGTCACCTGGGGTCCCTGCCTCACCACGGCTTGGCCCCAGCTCCATGTAGCTTCCTTGATGCCGTTCTCACTGTCATGGGTCACCGTCTCATTCCCTCCTTGAATAATGGGCCATCTCAGGTCTTGGAGATGACTCTTCCAGGTCTGCAGGCTTGTATTGCTGTGTGAGAACCATCAGTTGAACGGTGGAGATCCTCTCTCTGACAAGCCTGACTAATGCATTGACTATGCAAGGCCCACAAGTTAAGGCCAACAATAGGAGGACTAAGGGGCCAGCCAGGGCAGACGAGAGTAGTCAACCAGGGAGACCAGTTAACCAGGGACTCATACCATCCCTCGTTTTGTGGCCTCTTGAGTTTCCTGTCATGCAACCTCTTTCTGAACAGGGTCCTGAAATCTCTAATGACTCCCAAGTGGTTAGCATAATAATGACACTGTTCCCTTAAGGCCAAGCGTAGACTTCCTTGTTGAAAGAATAGTAAGTCCAGCCCTCTTTTGTTCTGGAGGACTACTTCAGCTAAGGAGGAGAGGGGTTCTTCTAAATAGATGAGAGGTTTTTCTAGGGTGGCTATGGCTGCATCTATGGCCATGCGCAGAGTCCTATCATTCTGGTCTTGGAGAGTGAGGGCTGAAGTCTTGGTACCTATGTCCCCAGCTAAACCTAGGCCTAGGAGGGAGGAAGAACACTAGAATGGCTGTAAAAACTTTCCGTTTGGCTCACCATAGTGGTTCCAGCTGGTGGAGAATTTCTTTTTCGGGGTAATAGGCTATTTTAGGGACCAATTGTACTAAAACACAGAAACCCTGAGTGTTAATTACAACTTGAGCATACGCAGGGGGTCAAACCCGTAGTGCAAGCCCACCAGGCGTCGTCTGGGGAATTAAGTATCATGTCCCTGGTGGACTCTGAGTCTCATTGCAGACTGACATAATTGGGTGAGGGCTGGCCGATGCTCTGAGAGGCCCTTCCCTGTCACAGGCTGTAGAGCGAGCCTCCCTCTGCCTGACTGTTGTCATGGGTGTGACTGGGTGTCAGAGGAGTCAGTACAGTTTCCCATTATTGCAGTCTCTTCAGAATAGGGGGGGTTTTGCATCTAGGCAAAGCCAGAAAGTTTTAGTGAGACTGGGCTTTGAGGCATTTAAAACCAAATAGGTAGGTTTTAAAAGGTTTAAAGGTCCTAGATTGGGGAGTAGGTCCATGGGGCAGTTTTATGTGTCAAAATGTTTTAGTTTCCGTGGGCCTCTGGGTGGGGGTCTGGTTGGACTCATTACCTTATTGGGGCCAGGGGCTTCCATGGTTATAGGGGCTGAACGTCTAATTGTAGGGTGAATGATGCTTGCAGATCTGCGGGTGCCATTCTGTCCTTGTTGTATAGCCTTGAACCCCAGGTTTTTCCTGACATCCAACTAGAGGCCCTTTTGCCAGCATCAGTGAATCAAATCAATGCTGGGTTGCATGCTCCCTTTCCACCATACCCAGGGCGACAGGCCGGTTCATATGCCCTTTTTACTCTGATGAAGTCCCTGGTCTTTGGGGTTTTCCACTAGGTGTGACCTGTGGAGACACAACTCTGTGAGATACAGAAATAGTCACTTGCTCCCCGACAGTTCTTTTTCTGGGCCTTAGTTCTACCATAAAAACATAAACAAACATAAAAATGGATGTAATGTTCTTGAATAAAAGAATCAGTATAGACGCGCCTGGTAAGCTATTTCGGTGAAAAGTGCCCCCAAGTCAAAGTACAGGTCAGGAAACCAGGTCCCTAAGGGGCAGAATGGGAGGTCTGGTTTAGGACCTCCCCCGAGTCTGTGTTGATGACCTTCCAAGTGAGGTTAAAGGGCTGATGGAGGTTTTGGCGCCCTGTGGGGGCCTGGTTGGAAAGCCCCAGCAGACATGAACTAAGGAAACTGAGGAAGCATAGGAGCAAGCCCATTACTTAGCCGGGTGAGTGGCCTTCTGGAGTCTCAGTTTGAGAGGGTCTTGTGGATGTGCAATGGCCCTCCAAAGTCCAAGGTTGACTTCCTCTGCAGTGTGGTCCTCAGGGTCAGGATGTGGGTCCACAGGGACCCATACATGGAAGTGGTGTATCCAGCTGGAGACCCTGTCAACTTTGATAGTTGTGGGTGTCATCAGGATGACAGTGTAGGGTCCCTTCCAACCAGGTTCCAAGGTTTCTTTTTGGTGTCTTTTGGTGATCACCAAGTCCCCTGGCCAGAATCTGTGAGGCATGGGAGGTGGCACCTTTTCATAGACCGCACGCATCTGAGGCCAAAGCTGTTTCTGCATCTGGAACAAGACTTGCAAAGAGGAAAGGAACCTTTGTTTATCAAATTCAACTAACAGTTCTGCCCTAAGGTTGGGCGATAAGGGTAGGGATCTGTCTTACATAATCTCAAACGGGGCTAAGCTCAGGGTGTAAGGAGAATTGCAAACCCGAAAAAAGAGTGAAGGGATGGAGAGATACTCAGTCTCCACCAGTCTCAAGGGTTAATTTAGTTAAGGTCTCCTTTAGGGTCAGATTCATTCTTTCTGTCTGGCCTGAACTTTGGGGATGATATGCACAATGAGGTTTCCAATTAGTCCCCATAGCCTTAATTAGTTTCTGTGTTACCTGAGAGATGAACACAGGCCTGTTATCTGAGCCCAAGAACACTGGGAGGCCATACCTTGGGATGATTTCTTCTAGTAGTTTCTTGACCATTATCACAGCCATCTTGTGTTTAGTTGGGAAAGCTTTAGTCCATTCTGAAAAGTATTTATAAAGACTAACATATTTATAGCCATACAGGCCTGGTTTTACCTCTGTAAAGTCAATTTCCTAATTGGCTCCAGGCTGTGTTCCTCTTTCTCTGCTCCCTGTTGATGGTCCTGTGCCCAATTTGGCATTCACCAGGCAACACATTGGGCAGTGGTCTACGGCTTCCTCCATTTTTGGCTTCAGGTAGAACACTTTGAGGTGTGCTCTTAGTAAGTCTTGTATTTTTCTTTCCCCCAAATGGGTACTTTGACGTATCTGCCAGACTACTTGGCTGGCAAAGTCTGAAGGGAGGATAATCTGCCCATCAGGAGACCTCTTTGTAGGCATTGGTGTAAGTTCAAATCCTCCTAAATTCCTTCTTGGAATAGGCGGGGTTTTCGGGCAAGGTTGGGGCTGCAAGTCTAGGCAGGTCGACTGTCAGGGTAGCTGCCACCTGGAGGGCCGCTTCTTGAGCGGCTGCATTTGCCCTTTGTTTCACTTAGAGATAGTGTCCTCTCCTTTTTGATGTCCCAGGCAGTGTATAATAGCCACTTTTCGGGGCAGCCATATGGCTTGCAGGAGATTCAGGATCTGCTTATTCTTAATAGTCCTTCCTTCTGCCATCAGGAGACCCCTTCCATTTGTTCAGTCCATTCTAGTGAAGTCCCCCCTCCATCTCTTACAATGCCCCCCCCCCCCGCGCGCACGTGCGACTGTTGGGCCTGGGCCGGGGGATCCTTAGAATAGTCTCTTTCCTTGCCTCTGACAGCCATCTTCTTCCCCCCTTGAGTATGTACCCTAACAGGTTACCTCGGTTTGGCAGAGCCTTCTTTGCAGACACATGGTACCCTAAGTTCCCCAAAGTTCAAAGCAAATCCTTGGTAGCCATCCTATATACCCCCAGAGTGCTGGCCACAATCAGGAGGTCGTCTATGTACTCTAACAGACTGGTGTTTGGGTGGGTTTGTCTGTATTCACCCAAATCTTTGTGGAAGGCTTCATCAAAGATGGTGGGGGAGTTCTTGAATCCCTGGGGTAGCTGTGTCCAGTTTAGTTGTCCATTGAATCCTTTGTTTAGCTTCTCTGGGCATTGGGTACTGTCTGATGCGGGTGGGTGTAGTAGCATGGTCCTTCAGTTGTACCACCACAGAGGGCCAGTGTTTGGCTAGTGTTGACCCTCCAATCTTTGCCCAGACTTGGGGAATTTCCTGGAGCCATTGTAGCAGGCTCCCTGCCTCCCCATCTCCTTCCCACTTGGAGAGATCTGTGAACAGCTTGTATTCATCTAAGAGGGCCATAGTGAGGACATGTAGGGATTCCCTTTTTTGGTCAGTCACTATGATCCCAGCCTGGTCAGAGTGAATGTGGGCCCCCATTTTGGTCAGCAGACCCCCATTAGAGTCCGACAGTAGACCTTCAGCCTCTCCTTACCTTCCTCCATGTTGAAGTTGCAGTTGGGTCTGGTCAGGGGAACTCCCCCCCCTCCCCCGCATTGATGAGGCCTAGATTTGTGGTGGGCCTCCTGTCTGTGCCAGGAACCAATTTCCGACCCTCTGCCAGAATTTGCTCCCTCTTCCTTGGTGAAGAGGACCTGGAGCAGCTGGTAACATTCATCCCAGGTTGGCTGATGAGTAAAGAGGACAGACTCTAACAGGTCGATGAGCTTAGCGGGGTTTCTCAGAAAACTTAGGACTTTGCAGCTTCCAATTACAGAGGTTGCTAGTGGTGAAAGGCCAGTGGACCAGCTGCTGTCTACTTCCAGCATCAGGAGGGCCCACAACATGCAGAGGAAGGACCATGGAGTCGGCTGTAGCTGCAGCTCCTCCCTCCGTGAGTGGGCACAAGTGTGTGTGTGTGTGTGTGTGTGTGTGTGTGTGTGTGTGTGTAGGGCTCCTCAGTTTTTTCTCCACACCCCTCCCCTCCCTCTGCATCCTCTGTTTCCCTCACCCCTGTGCCGCCTGTGGATAGAGTGGCAAGGCTGAGAAGAACTCTTCCTCCAGGTCCCTCAAAGGGGGAAGGATGGAGTAAGGGGGGCGCTGAAGGTGTCAGTTCCCCTTTCTCCTTTGGCGGCAGATTCTTTTCTGTTGCCACCTCAACAATCTCCTGGGAGGGTGAAAGGAAGGGTTTTAATCGTTTAGGGGTTTTTTCTACCATCATCTGCCAAGTGGTGATGTAGGACACCTGATTGGGGTGTCCTGGTGACTCATTGACTATGTCTTTAACCTGATAAATAGTTAGGAGGTTGAAGGTTCCCTTCTCAGGCCATCCCACATCTAGCTCGGGCCATTCATTCCTGCAAAAGGTAGAAAGCTTTCTTTTCTGGACAAGTCCCAGGTCAGTTGCCTGGGTCTGGAAGTCCTTAAAATGGTTCAGCAAAAGACTTGATGGGGAGGCTGGGGGGGGGGCAACGACGTCAAGGTTGTCTGCACCATCTCTTCTAGAAGAAAAAGAATGATTACAAAACAGACACAGAAAAACAACACACCATAAAATGTACCAGTACAGTGCAAGAAAAAGAAACCAAAATTGGGATAGTGGCCTTTCTTGCTGTAAACCAAAAATCAGGATGATGGCCTCTCTCGATATAAGTAAGCCCCGATATAAGTGAGCTCCATCTGGCAGGAGCGACTTGCTGTGTCCCACTTCAATTTTCAATGGGACTCAGTCCCCCTCTGGTGGGTCCGAGACATCTCTAGACCCACCTGGCATGGGTGCCAATAGCTATCTGCCTGGCTCACCTGGGCCTCCAGGATTGGCTCGAGCCTTACAGAGTCATGTATAACAGAGACTAACACAGACAGGGAGCACTCACTTACCGGCCAGGTTCCTTAAACACTCAAGGTGTTAGGGGTAGGAGGAGGATCCTTGATGAGCCCCCAAATGTTAGGGTCCACAAATCACCCCACAAAAGACCACCCACCACTCACGTATGCAAAAGCAAGAGCATTTATTTCTGACGAGAAAATTCCTGCATGCAGGGGTCAGCCACTCAACAAAATGGCGATGACCTCAAGAGAAGCTCTCAGGCTCCTTTTAAGCCCAGCTAGGAGAATTCCAGGGACAGTTAGGTCATCTCCAGCAAACACGATTGGCTAAGGAAACAATGGTTACATTAGCTTAAACTTGATTGGCTGTGGCATCTTTGGACTTGTCAGAGCACACCCAGAGATGTATCAAAAAAGAAAAGGGGGCAGTTTGCAGGATCTGCCCTTTTCTGATTGGCTGGCTCTAGCTTGCCAAGACTGGGCAGGCTATGGTTCTCAGTAGTGGGCCAGGGAGAATGCTGTGGTCCTTTCCTCACCAATGAATGGCGAAGTGGCCAACTGTAAGAGCAGAGCTGGGGGCCCATGCCAAAGGCTGGGGTAGAGACACGCGGGAGCGGCCAGCTGGGATCAGGCCCCCAGCTCCATGCCTGCGCTCACCTAGGGTACCCTGCCACATCCCGGCTTGGTGCCAGCTCTGCACTGCTGCCTCCGGGCATGTCTCACTACTACTACAGCTATTTTGAGGCAGAGTTTTATGTTGCCAGGCTGGTCTCAAACTTGTTACACATCTTGATTTGACCTTGAGCTCCTGTCCTTCCTGCTTCTGCCTCCCGAGCAGCAGGAATTCCAGGGGTAAACCACCACGCTTCCATCCATCCCGGGGTCTTGCAACACTGTAAGGCTCTGCCACTAGGCTACAGCACCAGCTCAATTTCAAGTCTTCAGTTTCTTGGTGTTTTGGGTTGAGATGCTTTCTCTCCTGTGGTGTGCTCCAAAGGCTCTGGGGCAGTGAAGCTGCAGCGGGGTCGGGTGGTCTCCAGGTGTGGATGAGATCCCGATGGTTGGTGGTGGTTAGTTCTCTGTCTTGTTGCTGATTTTCTGTTCAGTTTTTATACCAGTTGTCAGAGGGCTGGAGAGGATTCCCGAAGGCCTCTGACTCTGCCACTTTCTGCTTCGTGCTTAGAGATGCTACTGTCTAGTATCCACATAGAGCATAGCTGAGTGTTCTTCATAGGCAGACCCTCGGTCCTTCTCCAATGTGTCTTATCATTTGCTTTATTTGTTTTAATTATGAAGTGGCCCCTGCCTTCTTTTGATTGTGTTCATATGATTTATCTTTTCCTATCCATTTCTTTTTATACTGCCTATATTATATTTGAAGACTTAAACAATTTTTAATTTGTATATGAGTGTCTGTGAGGTGGGTATGTGCCTGTGAATGAGGTGCCGTGGAGGCCAGGGGCATCAGATCCCATTGAGCTGAAGTTACGAACAATTGTGGGCTGCTCCACGTGGTGCTGGGAACCCAACTCAGGTCCTCTGCAAGAGCAGTGCATGCTCTTAACTGCTGAGCCATCTCTTTATGTGCAAGGAGTTGTTATACATGATGTAGATCTGGGCCATACCTTTTTAAAATGAATTAGTTACATTTATTTATTTGTGTGTTTGTGGGGATTGAGGGTGCACAAACCACGGTACTCTTATGGAGGTTAGAGGACAACTTGTAGGAGTCGGTTTCTCCTTTTACCATTTGGGTCTCAAGGATGAAACACAGGTCATCAGGCTTGGTGGAAAACACCTTTACCCAATTAACAATTCTATCAGCCCCGGATCTTGTTCTGTAACCCAAATTGGCGTTGAACTCACCTTGTAACTCAGGCTTGCCTTGAAGTTGTGATCTTCACACCTCCACCTCTCAGTATCTCTTCTCTTTTCTTTACTTCCTCCCCACCCCACCCCCACACACGGGGTTTCACCATGTAGCCCACCACACTCAGCGTTTTTTCCCGTTTGAAACATTTCTGTTCGTGTACTGCCAAGTTTGCCCATATGGTCATCCTTTATGAACCAGGTAATGGTACGATCAGAGTTGTGTAACCTTCATGGAAATTGATTCAGAACATTTTTATCACTCAAAAACACAACCAGGTGGGGTGTAGTGGTGAACACTGCTTAGGAGTCAGAAGCAGGCGGATCTCTGTGATGTGAGTTCAAGACCAGCCTGGTCTACAAAGCAAGTTCCAGGACAGCCAGAGCTGTTACACGGAAAAACCAAAAACGACCAAACTCTTTAGCGGCACTCCCCAGCCCCAGCCCCTGTCTATCAGTTACCTGTTTTAGACATTTTGCACAGACAGACAGTGTGGCCTGGAGTGACTGGCTTTTTCTCTCTTAGTGATATTTAAGAGTCATCTATGACATGGTTCTGACTCCTTACCCTGTATTGTAAATCATATTCTACCATCTGATTTTCCAAAGGTCATTTACCTTTCATTGGTTGATAGATACTTGGGCTATTTCCACCTCTTGGCTGTTGTAACCAGTGTTTCTAAGAGTCTGTGCTTTACAAACTTTTGTGTAGATAGTGTGTTTTCTCTTGCCTACACTCCTAGAAGTGGACTTTCTAGGTCATGCAGAAATACAGTTTAACTTTTGGGAGAGTTTGCAGTTTGTTTTCCAAAGTGGTTGCAGGTTTCACATCCCACCATATTCCCACCACCGGCTGTCCCCTGCATCTTTCTCTTTTGTTTTTGGTGTTGGGGATGGAAGCCGGGGGCCTGGTTAGAAGTTAAACACACATTCCACCGCAGCTACCTCTGCAGCTCCTCACTGTGGTTTTCACTTCGATTGCCTGGCTAGCTAATGATACTGAGTTTTATGTGCATATTGGACATTTGTGCCTATTCTTTGGTGGAAAATCTCTTTAGATGCTTTGCATATTTTATATATTCTAGGTATGAGCCACATTAAAGATGTGAGTAGCAGATATTCCTGAACAGATTTCTCCCTACTGTGTGTTTGGGGGTGGGTGGGTGGGTAGTGCGTTCACCTGTGTGTACAGGTGTGTGTCTGTGAAGGCTAGAGGTCTATATCTAGTGTCTTCTTCAGTCACTAGCATACATTTTTTGAGACTGTCTCTCGCTGAACCTAGGGCTCTGTTTTGGCTAGACTGGCTGGCCGGAAAGCCCCTGGGATCCACTTGTCTCCATGCCTCCAAGTGCTAGGTTACAGGCACATGCCACAGTGGCCTGGTTTTTATGATCCACGTAGATCCTCATGCTAATGCAGCCAGCACTTTAGCCTCGGAGCCATCCCCCAGCCCTTGCTTAGATCTTTGACGCACTGAGTTCATGTTGTCTGTGGGGTGAGGTAGCGGTCATCCTCGCATGTGTGTTACCCCATGTTCCAGAGCCGTATTTTGAAGAGAAAGTTCTTTCTCCATTGAAAGGTCTTGGCATCTTTATGAAATCATTGGCTTTCTACATATGAAGTCATTTAAAGACTCTTCTCTTCCATTGATCTCCACCTGTCTTTCGTCGGTACCACACAGTCTAACTACTATAGCGTAGAGTAGGAGTATGTGTTGTTTGTGTTAGACAGGGTCTCACTGTACATCTCTGGCTGTCCTGGAACTCACTGTGTAGACCAGGCTGATCTCCAACCCACCTCCCTCTGCTTCCCAAGTGCTGGGACTAATGGCGTGCACTACCATGCCCAGGCATAAGATAGGAGATATCAAAAACAGTTAGTTCAGTCTGTCAGCCAGTGAGGGCCTGTCTGTCTGTTTTGTTTTGAGGCAGTCTCCTGCAGTCCATACTGGCCTCTTGTGGCTGAGGATGACTTTGAACTCTGACTCACCTGCCTCTGCCTCCCAAGTGCTAGGTTTAAAAGTGTGTACACATCATGCCTGACTTTTTGAAGTTCTTAGTCTTGGTAATAAAAGTTTAAAAGCCGGGTGGTGGTGGCACACGCCTTTAATCGCAGCACTCGGGAGGCAGAGGCAGGTGGATCTGTGAATTCGAGGCCAGCCTGGTCTACAGAGTGAGTTCCAGGACAGCCAGGGCTATACAGAGAAACCCTGTCCCCCAAAACAAACAAACAAACAAACAAACAAACAAACAAACAAATTAAAATGGACTAAGAAGGAAGCTGGAGGACCACTTTGAGAGAAAAACAATGAGGCAGGCAAGCTGTGTTCTTAGCAGCTGCCTGAAGAAGTGAGAGAGAAAGGGGAAAGTCATGCTTTTTAAGTTAGGGTCTGAGAGCTGCAGGTTCAGCAATGGAGTTTGGGGCTTTATGGTGGGGGTAGGTCGTTAGTGTCTCCCTAAGGAAGAAATTCTGGAAATAGCTGTGCAGGTAAACAGCAAGCCAGAGAGACTTTCCCTGGACAAGGCTCATCCCTGGATGGTCCCTAGGGTTTTTGTTTTGTGACAGGGTCTCATTAAGTAGCCAGGTTTTCTTTGAATTTGTAATTTCCCTTTTCCCTCCTGGTGATCCGAGGTTATGGGTGTATGGGGCCTGGCCAGCCCCAATGTTTTTTGTAGTTTTTTGTAGTGTTAACGCCTGGGATTGATGTTGCGTGGTTCAGGTTCCATTGTTGCATTCTTGCTTGTCCTAAGCCCCGCAGACCCGTCTTCTCATCAGAGGAGACTGCCTGGACCCAGGATGCAGGTGTGGTGTGGCTTCCTGTGATCACTACCCACCAGCCCAGACCTGTCTCTTCCTCCCCTTCTCCTGTCTAGGAGAATGTGTGCTTGCCTCTCTGCCTCGAGCCAGGAAGTACCCCTATGGCTACAGTGAGTGAGAAGGGCTGGCTAGCCTTACCTCTTGTGCGGGTAAGAGTATAATGCCCATGTTGTCCTTTCTGGGCCCTAGTTTGCACCTGTTAGACCTGGTAGGGCTGAGCATTTGGTGGCAGAACAGGGTCCCTGGCAGGTATCCAGCTTTGGTGACTGAGTCCCCCATCTCTGGGGGCTCTCAGACTTAGGCCTAGTTCTTGTTTTGTTTGTTTGGTACTTAGCCCTGGCTGGCCTCGAACTCACAAAGATCCACCTGCTTCTGCCTCCCGAGTGCTTTGATTAAAGATGTGCACCACCACACCCACCTCGGGACCGCATAACCCAGGTCTTTTCACAACCCAGCAGGTGTTTGTCCTGGTAGACTAGGCCGTTCCTGCTGTCAGCTCCCACCCACTCAGGTTAGGCAGCCAACTTTCTGCACCCCAGTTTCTGTAGAGTCTGGAGGGTGATCCTCTGGCTCATGAGAGCCACATGGAGTGGCCAATAAGGGCATCATCCACCGCCTTCCTAAAGGGCTTTTGTTGTTTACTGGAGTAGGATGTGACTGGGGCGGCGGGGTTGGGTGGGGTGGGAGGGTGTCCCTGAATCTCATTAGCAGGGCTGGACAGGTCTTGGGACCTTGAGCCTCGTGGAGTGGAGAGAGATACCTCACTTTCTAGAAAGAGTGGCTGCTGCTGCTGTTTGCTGTTGGAATTCCCTGTCTGGGAACTTCTGTGAGCTGGGCATTTAGGTTCTTCATATCAGCAGTTACCTTTTATGGCCTGGGATATAGCAGTCTGGGCACTTGGATGTCTTCTGTCGTCCCCGAGCCCAGTGCAAGTCCCCAGCCCTCCTTATGGGACTCAATGGGTGCCATGCACGAGTTCGGCAGACGGCTTTCCCGGTTAAGACTCCGTTGTGGAACATGAGCACGGCTCTGTGCAGCCTTAATTTGCCCCCCAGGATTCCTGCTGCATTATCCATATTTCCTTTAATTTGTGGGATTTCTAGTAAATGGGCTTAAAAATAGTTCTGGGCCTACTGCCAGGGCAGATGCGGGCGGCAGTCATTTCACCAACAGTGAGCGGGGTAACCCTTGTGTCTTTTGGGCCTGTGCCTCCAGCAGGTCCTCCAAGTTGGCCTTCCCAGGGCACTTGTAGAGGGGAAAGGTGCAGCATCCCATTCCTGGGTAGGAAGTCAGGTTGAGTCTCGACTAAGGGCCCTAAGTCTGGCTGGGGAAGTGTGAAATACACACACACACACACACACACACACACACACACACACACACACACACACCCTGGACCCTCTGCATACTCTGGACCCCCTGCACAGAGGCCCATTCAGCTGGCTGAGAACCGGTTCTGTCTGATGGGGTTGGTAGCTGGGACTGCTGACGCCTGGTGCTTTGCTGAAAGACGTTTCTTATTCAGTAGCTACCAGGTTCCAGCAAACCTCTGCACTAGTATCTCTGAGCTACACCCAGATGACAAGTGAGGTCAGGGGGCGCCTGAGCTGTGTGCTCGAGCCTGGCTCCCAAGCCTGAGTTCTGCAGGCCACTCCTCTCTACTCGATGCAAGGCTTTCGTGCAGGCCCGTGTTCCCCAGTCTTCTCGAGACAGGCCTGCCCGGATGGGTGTCTAGGACGGAGAGTGGCTGTTGCCCCTCATCCAGCCCCTGGCCTCTCACTCAGCACTTCTGGCCCCTGTGTGGCTGGAGCCTGGTGGCCAGAAGTGCCCTAAGCATGTCTTCTGTTCTCAGCACAGGGAGCTGGCCCTTGTCTGGGGCCTTGGTTCAACCTGATCATCCTGGAATGGCTAAGCACTGCAAATTGTCTTGGTCCAGGGCCCACTGGGGTACCCTTGACAGGGTCCCAGCAGTACCACTGCCCTTAGAGATCTGGGATCTGTTTCAGTGTCACTCAGGTTAGTGCCACATGCAGTAGTATGGATTCCCAGGTTGGCCCACGTTCACTGGTCTCTGGCCCAGAACTTTTTTTCCTGTAGGTCTCCACACTCTTTTTTCCTAAAGGTAGGGGAGTTGTACCTCATCTCTCTGTGCAAGGCTGGAACTTTCAAGGGACAGTGCTGTCATTTGGGGTGGGGATGGGTACAAGCCCTGGGACTCTTCATTGGCTTAGTACTCTGCCTAGCACATCTGTTACCTTTCCTGGTCCTTCGGTCAGGAAGGGTGCATCTGATTGTCCCCAGAGATCAACTCCCAGACAGGACTGTAGGAAGCTCTGACGGGTGTGTCCAGCCACTTAAATGTGGTGTTCAGGGCCGATGGCACCCCCCAGGAGCCTTTCTTCTGCCTGTTGCCTGCTGCTCTCAACGAGAAGTGGGGGCTGGGCATCTGTTGTGGGTAGGAACTGTGTTGGGCCCGATAAGGGAGGAAGTGGAAAGATGCCTGTGGTCCTATTTTGGGGACACACCCAGGTGAGGTTGACTCCCCCAGGGTTATACTTGGGTCCTTTGGGCCTCTGTCACTAGCAGCTACATGGAGATGGGGGGCTCCTAGGCTGTGTCCTCCCAGCTGATTTAGTGCTTCTGTGTGTCTCTGATTTACATTAGCTTTTTAAGCATAATTAGAAATGCAGGGGATCTTTGTGTCTTACCTCGCCTCTGACTATTTATGGCATGATATGCAGATGAGGAGATCTATGAATATTAAAAATGGGGTGTGCTGGGAAGTGGCTGTCTGTACTGATTGGGTGACCCACAGCCCAGCATGCATCTATGCCACCCCCTGCCCAGCTCCCTCACAGTTCCTGAGATCCAGGTGACCCTCCCCTGGTGCCCTGGTGGGGGAGGGTCAAGGTCACAGGCTGCTGCGGGACCTCTGGCAGGCCCACAAGTGAAAAGGGCATCAGAGACAGCTGCCCCTGCTGTCGGCTGTGGCGTACCCCTGGTGGGCAGGGGCAGGGAGTCTGCTTTTCAGGGAGGGCCGAGGGGGCAGGTGCAGGCGGAGCTGGCACTGGCTTTTTAAGTTATTAAACTATGCCCGAGGGAGACACTCCTCGAGCTTACGTTATTTAAATTACAAGTAGGGAAGATTGTCAGCTCAAAACACTGCTTAAGTCTTTGGAAACCTCTGGAACCAGCCTGTGGCTCACGAGAGTTTTGCAGTTGGTCTGCAGGCGTGGGAAGCCAGGGGTCAGGTACAACAGGGAGGGTGTTGGGCTTGTGTGGGGGCATTCCTGGTGCACTGCACCCCCATCTCTGAGTGATTTACCTGTTCTGCAAGATATGCAGTGTTTTGTTTGCCCCAGCCGCTATCATATAAAAGCCTTGGTGCGCCGGGCGGTGGTGGCGCACGCCTTTAATCCCAGCACTCGGGAGGCAGAGCCAGGTGGATCTCTTTGAGTTCAAGGCCAGCCTGGGCTACCAAGTGAGTTCCAGGAAAAGGTGCAAAGCTGCACAGAGAAACTCTGTCTCGAAAAACCAAAAAAAAAAAAAAAAGCCTTGGTGCTTAGCAGAGTGGTTCTCAACCTTCTTAATGCCATGCACGACCCTTTAATCCAGTTCCTCATGCTGTGCTGACCCCCAACCATAGAGTTTTCTCGTTGCTACTTCATGTCTGTAATTCTGCTGTTGTTATGAATCATAATGTAAATATCTGATATGCAGGATATCTGCTATGCGGCCCCAAAGGGGTTGCGACCCACAGGTTGAGAACCGCTGGCTTAGAAGGACACAGACTGATTGGGGCAGGTGGTTATACCTTAGGTGAGCTGTGGATGGGAGAAGGTGTTGCCTGATTGTGCTGTTCCTGTGGACATAAGGTTTTATTGGGCCACACTAACCCAGTGCTGTCAGATGCAAGACTGGCTGTCAGGAGGAGGATTAGCACAACCTGTCATTGTGATCCCTGGGCTTATGCTCCATGGACCACACACACACACTCACGCACACTCTCTCACACACACACACTCACACACACTCTCACACACACTCACACACACACTGGTTTTGTCCTCTCTCTAAGGACCGTTAAAGAGCAGCAAGGGGAAAAAGATTGACACGCCAATTTTTGAATTGGCTAGCCTCTCTTATCCTTCTGGGGGGAAAAAAAGAAATGAAAAGAAGAAAGCTTCCAGGCAAACATTGGGTTGTGCAGTTAAAACAGGCTTTTATGGCTGATGCTGGCCCAGGCTTGTGGTCTGGGGTGGAGGCTGCTCATGGCTTGTGGAAGGGAAGAGCCTCATCTAAAGGGGCTGATGTGGTTCCTCCCTGCTTCTCCAAGGGAACCTATCATATTGGGGAACTGCCTCTTCTTCTGTGACCTAGAGCTGGGGAGGTCCCTGTGCCTCCTCTCTTTCTCCAAGTTTGGAGGCTACGATATATTCTCCTCTTGTAGCAGAACCCTAGGGAACCTTATGCAGTACTAGTTCTGGTACCCAAGAGGAGTCAGTTGAGCAGGTCCAGACCTCACCTTCTTACTCTTGTCATTTGATGACCAAAGATTGCTCTGACCCTGGATGGCAAAAGTAGGAAGCCAGGGGATTTGATACTTAGGTGCGCAGGACTCAGACCCTGGGTCTGTGATCCTGGCCTTCTCATTTGTACCGTCTAGAGCGGTTCAGATGGGCAAGCAAGCAGCATTGCAGTTACCACCGAGCACCGTGGGAAGGGGAGCACGGTGGGAAGGGGAGCACGGTGGGAAGGGGGACACGGTGGGAAGGGGAGCACGGTGGGAAGGGGAGTACCGTGGGAAGGGGAGTACCGTGGGAAGGGGCGTTGGCAGCTCCTGCTTCTGCTTGCCTTCTGTGAGATGCTGAAGATTCCATTAGCAGCAAGGCCTGGGGCAGCCCAGCTCTGCCTGATGGCATTTTAAAAGTTTAATGCAAACCTCAGGGCCAACCTGGTGCCTCACCCAGCTCTTGGAGACCTGAGCACTTCTGAGCCAGCAGCTAGGACCCTGGGAGGGTTAACGCAGGGCTCTGGGGCACCACTCCGTCCCCCACTGTTTTCTGGTGATGGCATGCCTAGTCAGCTGTTGGGAAGGAAGCAGATCCCTAGCCTACACTGTGACAAGAAGGGGTTTCTTTGCTGTCTTCACTGAGCTCCTGCCAGGCTGTGTTCCTGGAACCCCACATGCTCCTGCCTCTGTCCTCCGGCAGCCTCCATCTGCAGTCCCTCCTGGGGGTGATGCCTTGTACAAACCTCCTGGTGCTTCTGGCCTGACTGGGATGGGGAGGCTGCGTGGGGAGGGGCTCCCTTGCCGCCTTCTTCTTCCTTGGCAACTGTGTGGTGGTACCTGTGTGTTTGTGGAGCTCCAGAGCTTCTTATTAAATTGACAGAATTAAATCTGCAAAATAATTGAATTTCTCTCTCCTTCCTTTGCTTGCTGGTAGTCATCGTGCAGACACCAAGCACCATCTTTCCAGTGCTGTGCCACTGTCCAGCAAGTTCCTAGAGTCCTTGGTGGGATGGAAGAGTTTCTGCCAGATTCCAGACAGGACCCACAGGTTTGGGGGTGTTGGGAAGGTTGACCTCTGCTTATCGGTGAGCTTGTTCTGTCCCTGGAGATACCCTTGGAGTGGTTTTGTGCCTGCCAGATGTCTTGTGCCTTTGCTTCTCAGAGGTGTGGTTCTAAGACCTGGGTAGACCTGGAGTGCTGTGTGGCTGAGATCTGTGTTCTCATTTGAACCCTTCCTGGGAAGTGAATCCCTTCTGCTTGGAAACTGAACTCTGGTGAGACACTGCCTGACCCCTGCGTGCAAGTGTATCTGGATGTAGCTCTAGAACCGTCACCTCTGTCCCCAATATCCCCCCTCATCAGTTTGCATTCCACATCTGGCTGTTGGCTGTGGTGCTTTCAAGGGACTCTTAGGACCCTAGCCTCCCTTGGGGAACTGTCTACAAAGACCTCACCCATCTCCTATTCTGGAGATGTCTGGGAACTCCCGGGAGCCTCTGCTGTGTGGGGCAAGGGAACCAAAGGTGAGAATAGCAGTAGGAATTGTACTTGGCTTTGGGATGTTCTCATGGGTTTCCCAAAGTAGGGTCCATCCTGAAGGTGGTTATCAAGAGACCGTTTTCTCAGTGCGGACGCTGTGAGGATGGACAGCGGTAAGCAAAGGCCGATACTGCCAATTTACTACTTGACTCTAGAAATTTCCATAAGCAAACGAATATAGCAGAGCTCACCTTGGAGAGGAGCTCTGCTGGGCAAGGAGGGAAACAGGGAAATCGAGTTACAGAGGTTGCAGAGCACAGCTGGGCACCACTACATAGGGTTAGTGTAGAGAGCTGTGAGGAGGCCTTGGTGCTCTGTCCGGCTCTGTCCTTCCCACCAGGCCGCCTTTGGCCCACTTAGGGGCGAGGCTCCCTCATCTGGCTGCAGCTCCAGGGTCAGCCCTGGCCAGTCTTACTTTCACGGTCCTGGAGAGTAAGCCAAGCCTTTACTTGATTCTTTTCTCCTAAAGTTCAGCTTTGTTTTTGCCCCAGCCAAGGCTTCTAAGAAAGCAACCTAAAACCAGCTCCGGTCCGGTTCTTGCAGGCTGGGTGCAGGCATCAGCCTTGCCAGCACAGGTGGCCTGAGGACAAGGGAGCAAATGAACCAGTTGTCCTCGGTCCCAGGGGACCAAGCCAGCCTTGTCACCTTCTGGGAGAATAATGGCCCCCTTTCTGTCTGAGCCGGACTGGCCCAGGTCCTGGGCACCAGCCCCTGAGAGATGGACACAAATGCCTCACCTGCTCAGGTCAGAGCAAATCATAGACATCATCAGTCTACGCAGTAGCAGGCCCAAGCCGCAGGCACGACAGATTCTGTCTCATTCTGTGCTCTGTAACGTCCCCAGAGTCCACCCTCACCCCCAGCACACAACTGACACCCGAGACTGCAGGTCATAGGAAATGGCTGATGCTGGCAGGACATAGAATTTCAACTTGGCCCACAAGCTGGGGCCCACTCTGCTGGAAGGGGCTGGTCCCAGGAGCTTTACTTGGCCCTCTGATTCTTTGTACCTGGTTACTGATCAGCTTAGCCCTGGGTATTGGGACCCTACCGGAGCTGGGTCATACTGCAGCTTTGCTGGCTGCGTTCCCCCTGGCCAGGCTTCAGGAGAGCCTCTGGTTGGTTGGGGTTGCCTGTGGCAGAAGCTGTGGCTTTCCGAGAGGAAAGCTTCTCTATGGTGGGTGCTGTAGATCTGGAAATGGGGCGTTTTGGTCTCTTATGTGCTGTGTGTCTCTGAGTAGCACAGTCCCTCTCTAGCCAGGCCCGACAGTCAGCCAGTGGCCCGTTCAGCCTAGAACATACCTAGTCCTGCCCAAGATGGGCTAGTGAGGCCTACCTGTTAGATTTCTGCAAGAAAGCAGCCACTAAGTAGGAAAGTGGAGGGTTTGTTCTGGATAAGGTACAGCCCAGAGGTGACCCTGCAAAGCCCTGGGTCTCCTGGCCTGGGAGAACAGCACTTCAGCATCCCTAGTTTACACACTAGTTTACAGCCCCCAAGTCCCAGTGAGCCTCGTGGCCGTCCCGCGGGTCCTCATTCCCTCCTTTAGGAGGCAAAGAAGATTAGGACAAAGGCTTGGAGGGCTTTGCAGGCTAGGCTTGCTGGCAACCTCCACACCTGGATTTCCTCCCGTCCCTGTTCAGCGGCTTTTTGTCTGGAGCCCACAGTGTGTAAATAGGGAGGCGCCAGATGGCTCTTTTTTTGTTCTCTTGGTGCCTTGGAGGGTACACCGGGAATGAGGGACCATTAATGTTACCACCTCCTTCCAGCCTGTGTCACCTTGATAGTACTGCTGCTCAGTAGACATCACCATTGCCAGCCTCGACCCTGTCCAGCCTTGCAGGTAGAATATATATATATATATATATTTTTTTTTTCTGGAAGCACAGTTAGTGACAGGCGAGGGAAACTGATGTGGGCTGTCTAATAGCTCTCCCTAAGGCCCTTGCAATTAACCAAATGGTGTAAGTCTGGAAGGAGATGCCTATCCTTTGCACAAGCAGAGCATGGCTGCTCCTTCCTAGAAAAAGGCTCATAAAGAGCGTGGGAGACACCTTAGACAGGCCGGCATAGTTAGTCCTCATTTCCAAGAAGTGTTTCAGGGGGACCAAAGGAGCAGGCACCCTTCACCTCTGCAGGGGTCTGCCTGGCCACAGAGCTGCTCCTTTCTTAAAGAATCAGTCAGGGATAAGAAGATGAGGGTGGGCTGGGGGCAGGGTTCTGGACCTACAGGGCCTGCTGTTACGGAGCCTGTGGCCCATCAGGGTACCCAGGTACTTGGCTCTGAGGCCCTGAGGAGAAGTAGGGGAGATAGCTCTGGGGTTCTGCCCCTTCCCAGTCTCTGCCTCTTTAGGACCCTCTGGCGTCCTCTTTCCTGCTCCCCCCTCTCCTGGCTGTGCTTGAACCCCTTCCCCACCCTGGTGCTGCCATCTTCCTCTCCCTAGCCGCCTTGCCCTGCCTCCTGCCCAGCCTCTGCTACCCAGGAAGAGTTAAGCTAGACGCTCTGCCAGCTCTGCAGACTGTTTGGAATAGTTTAAATGCTTTGACACTGGGTCTTACAGGATGGCAGAGAGGCAGTTTACTGGGTAATTCATATGCAAAACTGCACTATAAATTTCCAAGCTGTCTCAGTTGCCGTGGCACCACGAAGCATTTCTCCACGTACAGTACAGTATTTCTGCCATCTTTGTTTGCATTGCAGTGAGTCATCAAAAGTCTGTCTTGCACCAACACCCGGAGCCGTGCATTCCTCTGGCACCAACGCGCCACTGTTTTTAAAGCTGGGGCTGGGAGCTGGCATTTACTTCAGCTCCCAAATCAAAGGCGGCTATTCATTCCCGAGAGCTGCCTGGATGTTCGTCTGCATCCGGCTGCTTCATTGAGATGCTGCGCGCTGCCCGGGAGAGCCGGCCTGGGTGCAGCTGAGCTGCGGCCGCCGAGCCCAGCGCCCAGCTCTCTGCCACCCCCACCCCTCCTGCAGGGCTCCTCACACCCTCCCCACCTCAGGGTTCCTTGCTGCATTCCCCGAGCAGCTGGCGGGCCGGCGTGCGGGAGCCTGCTGCCAGGCTGAGCGGGCAGTGTCTGCCGCCGGCCACAGCCGCTAAAGGTAGGTCTTTCCTTTCCGGTTAGTGCCTGCGGGCCAGCCCAGCAACTTCTCTGCAGCGGGGGCACTGCGGGACGCCCCGGCGCTGCGCCCACCTGCCCAACTCCTGGCGCAGGGTGGCTCCGCCCTCCTCTCCAGCCACCCGGCGCCTCTGCGGCCGCCCGCACTTTCCTCCGCGGGACACAGCGGCCCTTTGTGCGGCTCTGCAGAGTTGGGCCAGGGCCTGCGCCTTCTCCGGCCACCCCCACCCGCCACCGGCAGAGTCCTGTGCTCATAAACAGTGGCAGCCTGCCCCCACCCCTGCCCCCTGGCGGGTTTAGTCCTGAGACCCTTCTAGTTACCTGGGCTGGGACCAAGCCAGCAGGGATTGGCCAGTTTGGGAAGTGGGGCGGAGGGAGGGCGCACAGGCGCGAGGCTGCTCTGCGACAAGCGCCAACTCCTTTTGCATCCCCGAGGGCGCTCAGGACCTGGGTCCGGGTTTGGGAGCTGCCAGGAAGCACAGAGTGCACCCATAGCCCTTCCACCCGGCAGAAAGAGGTCTGTCCCCAAGGGAAGAGAGGAAGAAGGAGCCCACAGAGTTCTCCCGGCCCTAGTCCACCTTCCTAATGCTCCTGGTCCCTCCTTGTCTTGTCCGTCAGAGGAAGCTTGAAGCTGAGCAAGGGATATGGGACGGGGAGAGCTGCTCTGCAGTTCTCAGAGTGCCCTCCGCAGGCTGCTCAGCCGGCAGCGAGAGAAAACAAACCTGAACTAAAGCCCTCCCTGCTCTGGGACGTCCTTCCCAGGGAAGGCTGCAGAGTGAGGGGCTTCTTGGCTCAGGGAACTTTTTCCCTCTAGAGAGGAGTCCCTGAGATCGCCTGTGGGCTCCGTCCTTATCCCTCTCACATCCCACCCAGTGGGTGACTTGTCTGTCCAGTTGACTCCTGTCTTGTTCTCTGGAGGCTTCAGGCCTCTGTCCAGTGTCCTCTGCAGAGATGGGGGAATGAAGCCCTGCCCTCAGAATTGTTGGGAGCAGTTCATGGGTGCTGTGGATGGGGTAGGTGACAGAGGTCTTCTTGCCTGTGTAGGGGCTCAGGATCATTGTGTTCTGCTTCCAAGCCAGGATCTGGATTCTGAGCACCCCACCCCCCAATCCCTTCTTGGGAGGTGGGTGTTCTAGCTAGGGAGAGTGCCTGAGCAGGGCTCTGTCCTTTGCCTTGTCAGAGACTGGGAGCTGGGGTTACTAGATGGGGTGGGGACATCTGGCAGTTAATTAACCACAGTGTGTTCCCCCCAACAGATGTGCCTCATCCAGTCTGTCCCACGCTAAGTCTGAAGCCCACCCACCACGGCACCCGCCATGTCTCAGATGCTGCACATCGAGATCCCCAACTTCGGGAACACAGTGCTTGGCTGTCTGAATGAGCAGCGCCTGCTGGGCCTCTACTGCGATGTGTCCATTGTGGTCAAGGGCCAGGCCTTCAAGGCCCACCGTGCAGTCCTGGCCGCCAGCAGCCTCTATTTCCGAGACCTCTTCAGCGGTAATAGCAAGAGTGCATTCGAGCTGCCGGGCACTGTGCCGCCTGCCTGCTTCCAGCAGATTCTGTCCTTCTGCTACACAGGCAAGCTCACCATGGCGGCCAGCGAGCAGCTCGTGGTCATGTACACAGCAGGCTTCCTGCAGATCCAGCACATCGTTGAGCGGGGCACAGACCTCATGTTCAAGGTGAGCTCACCCCACTGTGACTCGCAGACCGCCATGATCGAGGATGCCAGCTCAGAGCCCCAGAGTCCCTGCAACCAGCTGCAGCCGGCCACTGCTGCCTATGTCGCATCCCCTTCTGTGCCCATCCCACTTCTGACCCGGGTAAAGCATGAAGCTATGGAGATGCCACCTGCCACTGGCCCGGGCCTGGCGTCTAAGCGCCCCCTGGAGACGGGCGCTCGAGATGGTGTGGCAGTAGCTACAGGTACTGCAGGGACACCTGGCACAGCCCCTCTGAAGCTGCCTCGAGTCTCCTACTACGGAGTGCCGAGCCTGGCCACTCTCATCCCCAGCATCCAGCAGGTACCCTATCCCCAGGGGGAGCGGACCAGTCCTGGGGCCAGCAGCCTGCCCACCACTGACAGCCCCACCTCCTACCACAACGAGGAGGATGAGGAAGATGACGAGGCCTATGATACCATGGTGGAGGAGCAGTATGGCCAGATGTACATTAAGGCCACAGGAAACTATGCAGGTAACACGTGGCAGGGCCTGGCACTATGCCATCCCTGCAAACAGCCTACAGAGGGCATGTTGCATAGAGGGCCTGTATGATGATTGCAGCCTGGTGTAGAAGGTCACTATGCTGCAGGCAGAGTGTGCAGGCCGGAAAAGTTAGGCAGATGCTCGGACCCTTTGCATTGGATGATAGACACTGGTCTGCCAGTTGTAGCGTAGTGTGCAGAGTTATGAAAGAGCTGAAGGCCTCTGGCCCAGGAGTCCCCTTAGGTTTAATGAGTCTTACACTCTTGTATAAGTACTTCAGAATGGGGCTCTGGCCCTCCTGGGTCTGTGTAGATAGCTTCTGTTTCCTTTTCATGGGGAGGACTGGTAGCTGGTTTTCTCCTGATAGCAAGATACATGCTAGCCACTGAATTGGTCAGGGTAGGCAGGCCCACTCCAGGGAACCCACCAATGTGCAGGAAATCCACCATTCTGTAGGGTCTTCCACCTCTCTGACCGTCGGTTAGGAGGCCAGGGAAGGACCAAAGACCCTTTGTTCCCTGGACCCCAAGGCTTGGAGGTTTCTGTAGTGCAGGGGCTGTTACTCCTTTTGACGCTGTATCGATGGCTGGACACAACTCTGCAGTGGGGTCTAGGCAGAATCTGTGTGGGCTGAGGGCAGGGCATGCTCACTGGGATTCCATGGAGCCAGTTAGGATCCAATCTCTACTCATCCCTCAGGATCATCCTTGCACAGCCCCTGCCTCTCTAGGGTGACCTTGGCTATGGATTGTTGGGAGAGTGGAACAGAGCACAATGTATCCGGTATCCTATGTGTTGAACCTGTTGTCTGACGCTTGGCCAGACAGACTCCTTAACCTTGCCCAGGCACAGCCCAGTTGCTTCAACAGGTTTTCTGAGGAGCCAGTTGGACAGTGGCCTTGGAAGGTTTTGCAGAGCTGGCATGTGTAGGGTGGGAACAGGAGGCTGGGCAGCTCTCAGCCACCCTTCGTCAGCCCACTCGAACACTTCAGCTCTCTTAGTTCACAGAGAGTTGCCAGTTTGAAGGGCTGTGGGGCAGGGACCTCACCCAGGCTGTTTTGTGGGGCCTTGGGTGTCAGGAGGGAATCACGCATGACCCATTTTGTGGTAATGGGGTGTACTGGAAGACAGACAGGCTGTGGAGTTGGCCCTGCTCCATCGGCCCCTGTGCACGGTCTAGGTTTCCTTGTGTCTTTCTCTTTAGCAGGCCCGTAAGTGGGGCAGAGAAGGGGGTGTGTAATTTCTTGGTTAAAATCTAGGTTATTGGTGGTGACGTTGCTACCCTGGACGTGCTTGGGAAGGGAGCCATGGGATGAGCAGGTAGGGAAGGCCTGACCCTGATCATGGAGCTGCAGGCTCCCTGGGTCTGGCTTTGTCTGGGGATAGCCTCACGTCCACCACCTGGGGCTGGTTGCCCATTGCTCCTTGTTTAGGTAAGATGCCTAAATCTGAGCTGCTGGACTCTAGACTGTTCTCAGGTGCTCCTACAAAGAGTCTTTATGACTTCAGTTTCCCAAGAGAGGGGCTGGCCAGAGGGACCCGCAGTCTGCTGTCCACTGTGTGCCCTATACTGTAATGGTGCTGTCCACTGTGAGCCCTGTGTGTAAAATGGCTGCTGGGACCCCCCTTGCCGCCCTGTTCTTTAGGACCTGTTCCCAGTGTGCCTTGCTGTACTGCTCAAAACAGTACCCTCTCTAAAACCAGGCATGATGATCCACCCTGTAATTCTAGCACTAGGAGGTGGAGACAGGAGGTTCAGAACTTCAAGGTTATTGGCTGCGTAGGGAGTTTGAGGCCAGCCTGGGACACGTTAGAACCCTGTCTTAACTTCCTCCCTAAATAATGCGGCACCCTCGTCACCCAGCCCTGCTGTGCCTTGAGCCATTTTTGTCCCCTCCCTCTGGCTCCTGCTCTGATCTTAGTTGTCGGCCATTGCTGTAAGAAGTGAGGCCACGGAGAAGCTCTGTGGCAGGACAGCTCCACCCTCTGAGGCTTACTGTCTCAGTTCACACAGCAGGATACCCAGCTCTGCTTCCTGCCCACCCCACTTATCTCAACCTACACAGGGCGGCCCTTCTAGTGCCCAAGACTTCTGTAGCAGGGCAGCGGGTACAGGAACCTGCTCCCGGCCCTGCTGTGCTGGCAGTGGGCACTTGGGATATTCATGCTGTCATAGAAGGAGAACACAAGAGAGGACAGGCAGAAGATGTCCAATGTCACTCCTCTTGGGCTGCTGGTGAGCCCTCTCCAGAAGTAAAGCGCACACACGTGTACACTCCGGAGCTCCCCAAGCTAGAGAGATTGTCAGCTGTCTGCCTCAGTGTGTCAGTGGCCAGCGCTTCAAGAGCAGGAGACTGATGCACCAGTCCTGGACCCCACATAGCCAAGGATACAGACAGAGCCACAGCCCAAGCCGCTTCCCTCCTCCTCCCTCCCCCGACCCTATCCTTCGCTGGCACAGGAAGCTTATCCAGGCTCTCAGGGCTCCAGGCTGGGTCGTGTTGTCAACACACAGACAGTGAGCCCGAGAGCGAGGGGCTTGCCTTAGTCACAGCAGCAGACCCAGTGGGGCAGTGTGGGATCAGGTTCTACTCCCAAGGCCTTCTGTTCAAGGCTTCCAGGGGGCAGATCTGATTCCCCTGACTCCCTTAGAGGTAGGCATGCTGCTGCTTCACTTTCTGGGACCATGAGTAGTTACTGAGCTGTGGTGGGGTCAAGGTCATGCAGACTTCAGGAGATTCCCGTGATAGGGCAGGATGAGGGTTAGGGTAGCTAGACGAGAGAGCATGGCAGTGACGAGCACCAGCAGGCCTCCTTGTCCTGTCTCATGGGAATTCCTGACCCAGGCCACCGAGCTGCCCATGCCCTGCCTTCCCCTAACCCTTCAGTAGGCGTTGGTGGCAAGGCCAGCTCCTCTCTGCCCTGGAAAATGCTTAGCTGTTGCTGCCAGCTGCTGCTCTCTAGAAGTCTGAGACAAAGCCCCGCCTGGTGTTTATGCCATCGCCCTTCAGAGGGCCCCCACTCCTGGGTTCTGCCCATTCTCCTGACTCTGTTCTTTGAGACAGGCGAATTGAGGGGAAGTTGGGGCTGCTCACAGAGCCCTCATCCACTGTCTCCACTGTGCCCACTCCTTGACATGGATGGACAAAACTGGGAGTTGTCCCAGCACACAGTGGCATGATTATCCTGACTCTGCCCACTGAAAGAGACCCACAAGGAGGTGCCTGGTGTTTGAAAGGGGAGCAGTGGCAGATTGCTACCATAGATCTGTGTGGAACACAGTGAGACCCATGTGGTCATTTGGGGCTTCAATCATCCCGTACCTGAGCTGGCTGGGCTGCCCAGGCCTGCACAGAGCCAGTGTGGTGAGGAGGACTCCTGTCTGGGTAGTCTTGCTTACTGTCTCCCAGTTTTCCTAGCATGATACAGTTTACGGAAAGACTCTCCTGCACGACTAGCTGGCATAGTTCCTCTTAGAGAGTGTCCCGGCCACAGCTCCCCAAGAGAAGGGAGAGGGGCTGGATTAGGGTGTTAAGACTGTAGATGCCCCACTGATCACTCTTGGCCTGGACAGGGACATATAGTCCGAGCCCAGCTTGGTCCATTGAGGGACCCAACAGGGGTGCTTTTATCCCTGGTGTGGGCAGGGTGGAGACAAAGAAGAACAATCAGTGTAGGTAGGGGCACTGCTGGTTGCTGCAGGAGGCTCTCCTTCCCATTTAAAGGGCAATCGATACCTTACAGTTGGGGCTAAGTGAAGGCAGTGCTGGCCCAGCAAGATGGCTGCCCTGAGGTTCCTCGGACACGCACCTTGGTGGCCTCCTCGGTTGTCCTAGCCCTGGCTCTGGCAGACTCTTCCCAACAGCTTCCTTGATTGAATCCTTGAACACGGAGCTTTCTGCTTTAGGCAGTTGTCTGGTTTTGTTGGGACAAGGTCTCACTATGTAGCCCTGGCTGGCCTGTGCCTCTGGCTTCAGCCTCCCAAGTATTGGGATTATAGATATAAACTATCATGTCCACCACCTTAAGCCAGCTTTTTTTTTTTTTTCAAGATTTATCTTTATTTTTTTCTTAATAACTTATTTATTTTTTTATTTTATGTGAATTGGTGTTTTGCCTGTATGTATGTCTGTGTGAGGGTGTGGGATACCCTGGAACTGGAGTTGCAGAAAGTTGTGAGCTGCCATGTAGGTGCTGGGAGTTGAACCTAGGTCCTCTGGATGATCAGTCAGTCCTCTTAACCACTGAGGCATTTTTTTTTTTTTTTTTCCGAGACAGGGTTTCTCTGTGTAGCTTTGCGCCTTTCCTGGACCTCGCTCTGTAGGCCAGGCTGGCCTCGAACTCACAGAGATCCGCCTGGCTCTGCCTCCCGAGTGCTGGGATTAAAGGCGTGCACCACCACCGCCCGGCTCTATTTTTATTTTTTAAAATTATGTGTCTCTCTGTGTGGGTATGTGCACATTAGCATGAAGAAGCCAGAGGCATCCAGTCTCCGTGGAGCTAGAGTTACAGGCAGTTGTGAATGGCCTGAAATGGGTGTTGGGAATTACACACTCTTAACCTCTGAGCATCTATCTCTCCAGCCAGTTGAGCCAGTTTTGAGGCGTGGCTTTCACACATGCATTTGAATTCAGTGGTGGCACACTGCTTCCCTGGAGCACAGCTCTGTCCCCTGGAATCTCGTCCCTCTGCCCGTGTCCCTGGGTGTACTCTTGGCTGTCTTGATAAGTTGCTGTTCTCCATGTGGGTGGTCTGGGCTGGTCTGGGCTCTCACCAGTGTGGTGCCAGTGTTTGCCTTGTGTCCCTGTTGCTCTTTCCGCCTTCTTTTTAATGTTTAGATTTATTTTGTGTGTATGAGTGTTTTGCTTGTGTGTATGTATGCATACCAGTGCATGCCTGGTACCCACAGAAATCAGAAGAGGGTATTGGATGCCCTAGAAGTAGAGTTAAGGATGGTTGTGAGCCATCATGTGGGTGCTGGGTGTTGAACCTGGGTCTTCTACAAGAGCAGCCAATGCTCTTAACCACAGAACCATTTCTCCAGCCCTTTATCAGGTTTTTTTTTTTTTTAAAGGGTGTTTTAGAGTTTCTGCTCTAATTTGCAAATGAATTCTTTGTCAAATATATGTATAAAAAGGTTTTGTGTAGCCCAGTGTGTCTTTATTAGATGTGTATTAGAGAGACCAGAGGTGTAAAGTTTTTTTGGAGACCAGTGTTTATTTATTTTTGAGACAGGATCTCTCTGCGGAGACCAAACTGGCTTTAAACTCACAGAGTTCTGCCTGCCTCTGCTCTCTGAGTGCTGGGATTAAAAATGTAAGCTATTATGTCCAACAAGATCAGTTTATTCATATTTTTATGGCCAACTAAAGATTTTATTTTATTTAGGTTTTTGAGACAAGGTCTTACTATATACATCCCTGACTGGCTTAGAACTCACTCACCATGAAGATGAGGTTGGCCTTGAACCCACAGAGATTTGCCTGCCTCTGCTTCCTGGGTCCTGGGACTAAAGATGTGCACCATCAGGCCCCTCAGATTTTATTTTGTTTGATTTGATGTGATTTTTTTGAGATGGTCTCTCAGTGTATCCAAGGCTGGCCTTGGGTTTGCTGCGGTCTTGGTTCAGCTTCTCACACGCTAGGATTTTAAGCCTGAGTCTGGCTTGTTAAGATTTTGTCTGCCGGGCTGGAGAGATGGCTCAGAGGTTAAGAGCACTGACTGCTCTTCCAGAGGTCCTGAGTTCAATTCCCAGCAACCACATGGTGGCTCACAACCATCTGTAATGAGATCTGGTGCCCTCTTCTGGCCTGCAGTCATATATGCTGTATATGTAATAAATAAATCTTAAAAAAAAAAAAAAAAAAAAAGATTTTGTCTGCCGCCGGGCGGTGGTGGCGCACGCCTTTAATCCCAGCACTCAGGAGGCAGAGCCAGGAGGATCTCTGTGAGTTCGAGGCCAGCCTGGGCTACCAAGTGAGTTCCAGGAGAGGCACAAAGCTACACGGAGAAACCCTGTCTCGAAAAACAAAAACAAAAACAAAAAAAAAAAAGATTTTGTCTGCCTAGCTCAGAGCTTGGTATGTATTTACTCTTCACATTCAGATCCCTGGTTCCCTTTTGTGTGAGATGTAAGGTAAGCAGAGAGGTTTTTTTTTTTTTTCCATATGGATGTTTGGAATTGTACTGAATTCACACCTTTGAGAGGGCTTGTTCTGGAGTTCTGTTTCTGCCAAATTCCCCGCTGGAGAGTAACCGTAGTTTTAAATAAGTCCCCACGTCGGGTCTAAAGCCCTTGGTGTTTTCCTATTTTTCCAAAATAGTTTCAAAACTGTTTTGCTCACCTAGCCTTTACTGGTGTCTGCAGGGCTCAGCTGTAGGGCAGAATGGGCAGGACCCCACTCTGTGACAGGGAGCTTCTGATCCCATAGCCTCCTGCACCCTGCGGCTCCTCCCCATTGTGGCTTCTGGTTCCCAGTCAGTTCAGACACATAGCAGTTTTGCTGAGGTAGAGCCTGTGGGCCGTGGCCATCACTCCTGAAATGATTGCAGCTCAGTGGTTTTGGGTCACTCCCAATCGTGCAGCCATCACCGCAAACCATTTTAGAAGATGGTTCTCCTTAGAAAACTCGTACCATCTAACAGTCACCTTATTTTATTTCAGACCCAAAGCCTTCTAGTGTCAAGACGTTAGTGATGCCAGCTTCCTACCTTTGACATCGAGAGTCGTTAGTACTAAAGGACAGAGAAATACTTCGTTTTTTTCCCTCGAGGATTAAGATTCCACTCTAAGGATGTACGGTGCTTTTCCTGAAGGTTGAGAATGAGTTCATGGATGTTTAATGTTAGTTCACAGAAGCTGTGAGCAGGAAGTGCGTGCAGCAGCCCCAGGAGGCTGTACTCTCCTGTGTTGGGCTACAGACCTGAAGTGTGGTTTAGTTCGCGGCTTTTGTGAGTACCCTTCCAGTCTTTTTAGAAAGAAAGCCAGTCTTGTATATTAGCCTTGCACCTACCACCTTGTGCTCCAAGTCCCAGGCCGTCCAGAGGTTCTCCGGAATGTCACATACCCTGCCTGCTGTGTTGGGACAGCATTTCGCTGCCTCTTTTCCAGCCTTAAGGATCTTTTCACTCCTGGGTCTCCAGGCTAGGTGGGGTGGTGAGAGTATACATAGGTCCTGAGGACAAAACCTTCACCTTTGCCCCCAGGCAGGGTTAGCTGAGGGTACGTAAGGAGGCCTTGCCTCCTTCCCTGATGGAGTTTCCTCCGGTGATGATTTCTGTTAGTGGCTGTTCCCATGTTGACCCATCCTTGAGTTTTTGGCATTAACTGCCTATTGTAACATGATACAGTGACTACACAGTCCTAAGGTTCGGTTTGCTAGCTTTTCTGGAGAAAGTTCACATGTGTTCACGAAAGCTGCTGATCTGTTTCTTTGTGTGTGTGTGTGTGTGTGTGTGTGTGTGTGTGTGTGTGTGTTTTGTCGGAGCTGTGGACCGAACCCAGGGCCTTGTGCTTGCTAGGCAAGTGCTCTACCACCGTGCTAAATCCCCAACTCCTCTTTTGTGTTTTTGTCTGTTTGTCTGTTTGATTGTCTGAGACAAGGTCTCTTAACCCTGCCTGACCTGCAACTCGCTGTGTAGACCAAGCTGGACTCGTACTCACAAAGAGCTGGGACTTAAGTCATGTGTCACCTGGCCTCACTCAGAAGCTGGGAAATGCTGGCCTTACACTTCTTTTCTCCATTGTTTTTTAATTTTGTTTCTTTACTTATTTTTATTTTTTATTCTTTGAGACAGGATCTCACATTGTAGCTCTGGCTGTCCTGGAACTCCCTATATAGACTAGGTTGACCTTGAACTCACAGAGCTCCCCTGCCTCTGCTTCCCAAGACTTTTTTTTCTAAGATTTACTTATTTATTTATTCATTTATTTATATTTATTTCTTTTTTGAGACAGGATTTCTCTGTGTAACAGCCCTGGCTGTCCTGGAATTCTCATTATAGACCGACCAGGCTGGCCTCAAACTCACAGAGATCCATCTGCCTCTGCCTCCCAAATGCTGGGATTAAAGGTCTGCGCCACCACTGCCCCGCAGTTTACTTTATTTTCAAGTTGTGTGTGTGGTTGTGTGTACTTGAATGTACTTTGGTGGGTGGAGGTGTTATGTCCCCTGGAGTTGGAGTTAGAGGTAGCTGTGATCCTGTAAGTGATGTGGGTGCTGGGAACTAGACTCAGGTATTCTAAAAGAGCAATAAGCACTCTTTTTTTTTTTAAATATAATTTATTTATTTTTATTTTGTTTGCATTGGTGTTTTGCTGCATGTATGTAGACTGTGTGTGGATGTCAGATCTTGAGTTACAGACAGTTGTGAGCTGCCATGTGGGTGCTGGGACTTGAACCCAGGTCCTCTGAGCCATCTCTCCAGCCCCCTCCTTTATTTTTTTGAGAGAGCTCATATAAGTTTGATGGCCCTTCTTCCTGCTTACCGTGTGGGTAGGATTGTGTCACTGGTGAGCCCACTCGAGCCTGGCGTTTGTTGCTCTTAATTGTGGGAAGGCTTTAAATTCCCAATTTATTTTAATTGCCAGTGTATTACCAATTACAATTTCCTTTAATTACCAATATTACTTTAGATATAGAACCATTCAAATTTTTCCCTTTTCATCTTGTTCCTGTCATGCTAATTTGTGTATTTCATGGAATTTATCCATCTCCAAAGTCTAATTTGGTGTTAACACATCCACTCCAGCCTCCTTCCCGCTCACTCTCATCTCTCCTCCCTCCTCCCTCTTCCCCTAGGAACGGAACCCAAGGCCTCACTCATCCTATGCGTGCGCTCCACCCCTGGACGACACACCTGTAGCTCAGGCTGTCTTAGTTACTAGCACACTGTTGGCTCGTCTCCCACTTTTAGCTCCCCCGGTCGAAGCACACTTCTTGTAGATGGTGGATGGGCCGGGTGTACATTTTTAGTTTAATTCCGTCTGACACCGTGCCTTGTGTCGTGGAAGGTGTTGGGTTCAGCCCGCCATCATGCTGTGGCTGCCTGCTCGTTTCTTCCGGTGCTCCCCACCTGTCCCCCCCCCCCCCCCCCCCCCCCCCGCCCCAGACATCCCCTGGCATTCCTTTCTTTCTGCTGGAGGATTGCTCTCAATGGCTCTCAGCCTTCAGCCAGTGATGAATTCTAAGAAACTAGAAATTATCTTTAGATTACCTTACATGGTGACCCCCACTTGTAATCCTTGGTAGGAGGATCTCTGTGAGTTTGAGGCCAGCCTGATCTATCTACATAGCGAGTTCCAGAATAGCCAGGGTATGTAGAGAGACCTTGTCTCAAATAAAATGAAAACAGTACCTCACTGAGGTGTGAATTTACACAATCTTCACATGTGTTTTCTGTGCAGTTTGTTGTAGCCCTTGTTTCAAAGGCTGCTCTTGCTGGAGGTGATATCCTAGGTTGGTCAAACATGGCTGTGTCTTGTACAGAAATGTGGTAGTTTCTATCCATTCTGCTTGCCTGGCTTTCTAGGGTACTTCCTGCATCTCCCCTGTACTCCAGTGACAGCCGTGGTGCTACCACAGGCCCTGTTTGTTTACTAACTATTTAGCTCTTTCCCCTTCTCTAGACTGTGGGTAAGATAAGTTATTCCTACCCATGGATCTTCCTTTCTGCAGCTCCATCTTGTCCTCTGGAATAGCTCTTTTGTTTATAGCGCTCCGGTCATGTTTAACCTAAGCAGTTGAACCTGTGTCTGCGAATGTCAGCATCTTGCCACTCCTGGCTCAGCTCTCATTGGTTGATTTTTCTCCTTTCTGTGGTTCTCCACATCTTTTTTTTTTTTTTTTTTTTTTTGCAGGCGCTCTACCACTGAGCTAAATCCTCAACCCTTCTCCACATCTTTTTAATTTGTTTGTCTGTTTGTTTGTTTGAGACAGGGTTTCACTGTGTAGCCCTGACTGTCCTGGAACTCACGCTGTAGACCAGGCTGGCCTCGAACTCACAGAGATCCACCTACGTCTGCCTCCCAAGTGCTGGGGTTAATAGAGGCATGCACCACTGCTGCTGGCTACATCTTTTAATTTTTTAAGTAGATGCTAGACATTGTAGAGGTTGAACATCTGCAATATGCTGAGTCTCTTTAGTGGTACCACATTTTTAATAGTCAAACACAGTTTCAGACATCCCCTTAAATATTCAGACAGAATATTTAAATATTTTGCCCCATTTTTTTGTTTTTGTTGTTGAGATAGAGTTTTACTCCAGATTGTCCTAGAACTCACTTATATAGCTTAGGCCTTCCAGCCTTTCAAGTGCTATGTAATAGGCATGAGCCACTGTGCCCAGCTTGTTCACCGTGTAGCCTTGACTGGCCTAGAACTTGCTCTGTAGCCCAGGCTAACCTCTAACTCACAGAGATCTGCCTGCCTCTACTGGGACGGAAGACGTGCACCACCATGCTTTGCTAACCTAGCGTCTTTTATCAGACGTTTCTTGTTTGTTGATTGGTTGGTTGGTTTTTGATGGGGTCTCTTGTAGCTCAGGCTGGCCTCAAACTTCCTATACAGGCAAGAATGCCCTTGAGCTCCTGTTCCCCCCACCCCTTCACCTCCTAAGCTCTTGGGATTTCAGGCATAGGCCACCATTCCTGGCTTTTCAGACATGTATGTTATGTTATAAAACTCTGTCTTCGACTTCTCCCCTCCCTCCCTCTGTCCCTCTGTCCTTCCCTTCCCTCCGCTCCCCTTTCTCCCTCTCTTTTCTTCTTTGTTTCCAGTATTAGGAACCCAGGGTCTCACACATGCTAAGCAAGCACGTTGCAATTGAGCTGCACCCACAAAATGTAATTTTGATAGAAAGTTAGTTAGAATTTCATGCTTTTATGTACTGTTTGAAGAACTGTTTCCCATCTTAAGGTTAATATGATGTCCTGTCCCTTTGTTCTTCTCGCTGCAGACACCATTGCCTGGGCAGTACGTTCTTACACAGTCACCCTGTTCATTGGGTCTTCTGTCCTCCTCTCTGTAATCTGGTCTAGGTATTTGCAGCCCCCAGGCACGAGCATCACCGAGTCATTCACTCACTCCAGTCCAGGCTGGCTTCACAGTCTGTCTATCAGGCACTGTTAGCCTTGGAGAGGAGCTCAGTTCCTTTGGAAGCCATCCTCCGGGATGGGGCCAGGGCCTCTCTGCAGTTCCACAGAGCCCTGCTCTCTGTGCCTTCACATCTGTCCAGGTGAAGCCACTGTCCCCCTTGAGGGCACAGCGGCTGCCTGTGTATAGGCGGCCTCCCTGGTGGTGGTGGTGGGGGGGACGGGTTGCTTTTCCTTGTTGCAGGAGTGACCTCCGGCACCACAGCTCCTACGCGTACAGCTACCAGCCTGTATCGTAGTTTCTCACTGACATTGCCTCTGCTGGTTTGTTCTCTTCCTTCACTGTGGCTGTGATTTATTTAACATATACATACCTAATTTTTTTTTGCAGGGGAGGGTGTATTTTTGAGACAGGGTTTCTCTGTGTAGCCCTGGCTGTCCTAGAAGCTCTATAGACCAGGCTGGCCTGGAGATCAGCCTGTCTCTGCCTTCTGAGTGAGTGCTGGGACTAAAGGTGCGCACCGCCACGCCAGGCTATTTACCATATTTTTTTATTTTTATTTATTTATTTATTTATTTATTTATTTATTTTTTATTTTTCGTGGAACCATATTTTTTTTTTAAAAAAAGCATTTTCTTACTGCCTTATTCAGCAAGAACATTCCAGGTTCCTGTGACCCCTCCTGATGGCAACTCCAGAATTAGTTGTTTGTAACTTTCAGTGGAGACTGAGTTCCCTTTCTTTCCTGCTTCCCTTCCTCCTTCTTTCCTTTTCTCTCTTCCTCTCTCTCTCCCTTCCTCCCTTCTTTTCTTGTAACTCTTACAGGGTTTCTCTGTGTAGTTTTGGTGCCTGTTCTAGATCTCACTCTGTAGACCAGGCTGGCCTTGAGCTCACAGAGATCCTCCTGCCTCTGCCTGCTGAGGATTAAAGGCATGTGCCACCACCGCCTGGTTCTTCTTGTAACTCTTAAATGGTGTGCCACTGAGCCATGTTCCAGGGGTGTGTAGGAATGATGATCTTGGGGCTGGGTTTATTCATTTCTATTTGAGCTTGCTCAACAGTGTTCTCTTTGTCTCCCTGTCGTCTGTCTGTCTGTCTCTTTTTAAAAATCAGACCAGCCTGGGAATATACCGAGACCCTGGGGGAGGGGTGAGAGATGAATAGCGAACTCAGGAATTGGAGCTGTTGTCTCTAAAGCCTTCTGTCTGTCTGTCTGTCTGTCACATCTTCCTCTAATGATAAGATTTACTCTCTTTCCTGGAACTCACTGTGTAGGCCAGGCTGACCTCAAATGTACAGAAATCTATCTGCCTCTGCCTCCTGAGTGCTGGGATTTAAAGGCCACTAAGCTTGGCCTCCAAGTTAACTCTTTTTTTTTTTTTTTTTTTTGGTTGTCGAGACAGGGTTTCTCTGTGTAGTTTTGGTGCCTGTCCTGGATCTCGCTCTGTAGACCAGGCTGGCCTTGAGCTCACAGAGATCCACCTGCCTCTGTCCCCAAGTGCTGGGATCAAAGGCATGCGCCACCACTGCCCAGCTCCAAGTTACCTCTTAAAAGGTACACTCCTGTCGGAGTGTGGCCTGGCCCTGGTTCTGGGTTCATACTTTCCCTGACACTTGGTCACTTGTTATCGAGAGGGACATTTTACACACTACCCCATCATGCCAGTGGCCTCTTTGTTAGTACCTAGTGAGGTATCTGTAAACTGTAAGAACTTAGTTCAGGCTTTATTGCCCCGTTGATTTGTTTATTCCGAGGCTTGTGTGCGGCTTCATTTCTCTGCCTGCTAAATTGTTCAGGCTTTTTGTTCCCTTGACCTTGGCCTGACCTTGGCCTCATTTTCAAGTACTGTTGAGTATCAGGATGCCAACTGCCTCTCACAAGAGCAATCTGGATGCTGAGGTTTCATGGACGCCTTCCGTCCAGCTGTGGCCATCTGATGTCCCGGGTTTTCTCATAATGCTCTGCGATCCTCCATTACATTGATTCCTGGAAAACCATTTCTTGTCTTAATTACGTGATGTTGAAGTTTCTCTGTAGTTGTGTGTTGCTCTTGATAATATATAGAAACAAATTGGATGACACATTTTCTGATTTGCCCTACTGGATTACCTGCAATTTCTTTTGGGTTGTCTGTGTATAATCATGTCCTCCACTAACCGTGACTCATTCCCTCTCTCCTTTCCCTCCCTCTTCCTCACAACCCAGGGCCTCAGGAATGTCAATCAAGTGCTCTATCAATGAGCCACTCACAAATTTACTTGTTTATATATTTAGACAAGTGTTCAGTATGTATCCCTGGCTAGCCTTGAACTTGTGATCCTTCTGCCTCAGCCTCCCAAATACGGTAATTACAGGTATACGGTACCACATTTAGCTTGCTCTTGGCCTTTTTGTTTCTTTTCGTCATTTTTTTTTCTTTCTTTTTAACAGTATAACCTTGAACTCACAGTGGAGCTGAGGTTGACCTTGAACTTCTGCTTCTCCTCCACCTAAGTGCCTGCATTTCAGGCATGCACCATCACACCTGATTGATGTGGTGATAGAGACTGATCTCAGGGCTCTGTGCATGCTGAGCAAGCTCTCTACCAACTGAGCCCCAGCTCCAGCCCATGAGTTTATGTCTGATGTTAACCTCTGTGTTCCTTTTCTTGCCTCGTGGCATTATCTGGGATTTGTTGTATCCTTCTTGTTCCCTAATTCAGGAAAAGCTCTGGCTACCTCAGACTCACTGTGCAGGCCACTCTAGGCTTGCTGTGATGTGGTTTTGTTGTTTTGTTTTTATCAAATTAAGGATATTTCTCTTTTTCCCCCTTGACTGAGATTTTTTTTTTCCCTATAAATAAGTTGAAATTTGACAAAGACTTTTTGTTTTTTTCCCTAACCATAGCCACATGCCACTTGTACTAGTCACCTTTCTGTTGCTGTGATAAGACACCATGACCAAGGTAGCTTATAGATGGGAGCGTTTGTTTGAACTTAGAGTTCCAGAGGGAGACTCCATTATAGCAGGGGTTGGGGGTGAGGGATGGCAGCAGGTGGCCCTGGGACAGGAAATGGAGTGTTCGCATCCTCAACCACAAGCATGAAGAAGCCGAAAGAGCAAACTGGAAGTGTGGCAAGCCCATAAACCCTTGAAGCCTGCCCCCGTGATGTGCTCCCTCCAGGCAGACCGCCTTGGTAACATTTACCAAACAGTACCACCAACTGAAGACTGCAGTGTCAGAACACTTGGGTCACGGGGAACATTCTCATTCAGACCATCACACTGCTTAATGCTGGGGTGCAGTGGGCATCCTCACCATGTGTGAACATCCTAGAGGGCACGCTGCGAACTGAAGGTTGGGACTATGTCGCTGAGTAGTGTGATCTTAAGGAACTGCTGTCCTGTGTGCAGCTTCCATGGACGAGGCATCTTTACACAGAACACACCTGTGTATAAGTTTCCTCTTGTGCTTTGTTAATTTTTTTAAAATATATACTTTATTTTTATTTTATGTGCATTGGTGTTTTGCCTGCAGGTATGTCTGTGTGTGGGTGTCAGATCTCTGGAACTGGAGTTACAGACAGTTGTGGGCTGTCATGTGGGTGCTGGGAATTGAACCCGGGTCCTCTGGAAGAGCAGTCAGTGCTCTTAACCGCTGATCCATCTCCTCAGCTCATGTTTTGTTAATTTTTTTACTTGTTGTTGTTTTTGAGACAAGGTTTTATTATATAGATCCTGGGTGCCCTAGAACTTGCTGTGTAGACCAGGCTGGCCTCGAACTCACAGGGGTCTGCCTGCTTCTGTCCCCAAGTGCTGAGATTAAAGACATGTAATACTATACCTTGCCTTGTGCTGTTAATTTTAGAAGAACTTTGTATTCCTGGGATGAAGTCACCCTAGCTGTGAGGTAGCATCCTTCCACATCCTCAGGATCTGACTTGCTAGTTTCATCTTTCAGAAAGGACCTTTTAATGATGAGTCTTTCTCTGTCCCACCAGCCAGTTCCACCAGCCAGTTCCCACATAATGACATGGAGACTTATTATTAATTATGAAACCTTAGTTTAGGCTTGTTTCCAGCTAGCTCTTATAACTTAAATTAACCCATTTCTATTAATCTATGTTCTTCCATGTGGCTCACGCCTGTTACCTCTCTTCCTGCACGTCCTGCTTGTTCTGCATTTCCTGGCATCCCCTATGTTCCTAGATTCCTCCTCCTTTTCCTTTCTCTCCCTGGAAATCCCGCCTATCCTCTTCTGCCTAGCTATTGGCCGTTTCACTCTCTATTACACCAATCAGAAGGCCCCTTAGGCAGAAACACGTCTTTACAATGTAAAGCAATATTCAGTAACAGGGCCTCAGGCATGAGAGCTCAGTGGGATGCTAATGGCCAGCAGCTGCTGGAGCAAGGAAGCCATAGTCAGATCTGAGCCCACAGCCCCAAAGATGTGTTAAAGATGTCCCTGCCTTCAGCTGTGTCTAGCTGTGGACCCGAATGAGACACGCCCATAGCCCATGGCTCCTTGGGATCCCAGAAAGTAGAGATCCAAAAGCAAGGCCTGGTGCCTGGGGTCATGGTTTGAATGAGAAATGTTCCCCAGGCCATGTTTTCAATGTTATTTTCCCCCAGCTATTGAAGAGAAGTTGTAGAAATGTGATCAAGGAGGGCCTGGCTGGGGAAAGTAAGTCTCATGGAGCTGGAGAGATGACTCAGCAGTTAAAAGCACTGGCTATCCTTCCAGAGGCCTGGGTTCAGTTCTCATCAACCACATAGTGGTTCACAGCTGTCTGTAACTCCAGTTCAGAAGGACCCAGTGCTCCCTTCTGTCCTTTATGGATACTGCACAGCATGGTATATAGATACACATGCAGGCAAAACACTGGGACACATAAATTAATTTTTAAAAAGAATCCCCAGTCCCTCCTTTTTGTGTCCTGTCTGCCATGATGTGAAATGCCCCTTCCCTCCATGATGGACTGATCCTGATTCCTCCCTTAAAAGTCACATAAGTTGTTTTATCACAACCTAAATGTAACTAACACAGAGTGATCTGTGTGGGCAAAGTGCCACCTTTCTGTTTGTTAATACTCTGTCGTCGTCATTACAGTTTTTGTTTCTCTGAGACAGGGTCTCACTGTTTAGCCCTAGTTGGCCTGAGTTTACTATGTAGACCAGGCTGGCCTTGAAGTCACAGAGATCCACCTGCTTCTTCATTCCAGGTGATGGAATTAAAGGTGTGCACCACCACACCTAGTTTATTGGCTTTTTAAAAATAATTTATTTAGGGTTTTTTGTTTTTAGATTTAAAAAATTATGTGTATGAGTGCTTGCCTGTATGTATGTATGTATGTATGTATGTATGTATGTATGTGTACTATGTACACACCTGGTGGCAGAGGGTGCTGGGTCTCCTGGAACTGGAGTCACAGATGATTGTGAACCCTACTGTGTGTGTACTTGAAACCAAACCTGGGTCCTCTGGAAGGGCAGTGAGTGTCCTTAATTGCAGAGCCATCTTTCTAGTCCTTTGTTTTTGTGAGCATCACTCTGTAGCTCAGGTTGGCCTTGAGTTTGAGGCAGACCTCCGGCCTCAGCCTGCCAGGTGCTGAGACTCTGTGTGAGTCATTACCCAGCTGCTAACACTTTTTCAGAGACCTTTGTGACTGTTTTGGAGGAGCGAGATTGTCCCTCCCTTGCTTTCCTGTAAGGCTCCACTCTGTGTTGGTATCAAGGTTTGGTATCTGAACTCATAAAGGAAATCGTTTTTTCTTTCCTTTTTTTTTTAAGATTTAATTTATTTATTATGTATAGTGTTCTGTCTGCATATATGCCTGCAGACCAGAAGAGGGCGCCAGATCTTGTTACAGATGGCTGTGAGCCACCATGTGGTTGCTGAGAATTGAACTCAGGACCTCTGGATGAGCAGCCAGTGCTCTTAACCACTGAGCCATCTCTCCAGCCCAGGAAATCGTTTTTTTCTTTAATGTTTTTGATTAAAAATCCAGACAAGCTTGTGGAAAGTCACCTGCATGGTTTGCAAAGATTCATTTTCTTTGCAAAAGGACAGCTCAGTTTCTACCTCTTCTTGTGTCAGTTTTGGTAAGTTGCTTTTTCTTTTTCTTTTTTTGTTTCTTCGAGACCGGGTTTCTTTGTGTAGTGCTGGCTGTCCTAGAACTAGCTCTCTATATAGACCATGCTGGCCTTGAACTCACAGAGATCTGCCTGCTTCTGCCTCCCAAGTGTTGGGTTTAAAGCCGCAGGCCACTACCGCCCAGCATAAGTTACATCTTTTAATAGATTTTCCAGCTGCATCTATGTTTACTTTTACTGGAATGAAGTTCCACATGCTCTCAAGAGCTTAATGTCTGGCAGGCCCATTACTGTGTCTGTCCCATAGCCTGTTGACATACTATGCAAAGACCATGGGTGGCCATTAGCTCAGATTTTATGCTATTCAGCTCTTCTATATCTCTCTCCTGCACAGAATCTGCTTTTAGCCTAACTTTTTTTGTATTAGTGTCCTTTCTAAATACATATATATATACATATATATTATATATATATATATATATATATATATATATATATATATATTAGAGTGTATGTGGGGGGGTTGTGCATGTGACATGGCTCATGTATAGGGATGAGAAAACAGTTTGTAGAAGTTGGTTCTCTCCTGGGGATCAAACTTGGGGCATCCAGCTTAGCAACAGGCACCTTTACCCACTGAGCCATGTCATGGGCCCTACATGGGTTGGTTTGTTTATTTGTGTTTAAGATAGGATGGATCTCACTGTATAGCTTTAACTTATGTGAAGTTGACTATGTATATCAGGCTGGCCTGAAACTCACAAAGACCCATTTGCCTGTTGAGATTAAAGGCATGCACTTCTATGCCTTGCTTGCTATATTACATATGTTTTAATATCAGTTTACAAAACCAAAAATTAGGGGCTAGAGAGATGGCTCAATGGCTAAGCACATGTCTGCTCTTCTAGAGGAACCAGGTTCAATTCCCAGAACCCACATGATGGCTCACAGTCATCAGTAATTCCAAGGGTACAGGCATACACATGGTGCACTGTCATAGATGTAGGCAAAATACCCATACACATAAAACAATTAAAAGATTTTAAACCCCAAAATAAATAATAAAATAAAACTAGCTCCATACTGTTAGGCCTGTGAGCCATGATGCTTTGGGATGGAGCCTGGTGCTCCCACACTACCCTGAATGCCAGATGGGGCTCCACATGGTGCCAGGTCCTTACCACAACATATTTTGCTGTGCCCTATTGTCTTTATTATAATCCCCATAAATATCTTTTCTGATGTATGACCCCACCTCACCCCGCTTCCAGGGCCCTTGGGTTTATGGCATTGCTTGATTTCCAAGCAAGTTCAGAATTAGGCTCATCTTAGTGAACTGAATCCTGTGTGGTCCTGGAGTGCACTCAGACCTCCTCCTCTCTCTGGAGTTTGTGGAGACTTGCTTGCTGCCCTACTTAGTCCCAAATGTGCTGAGAGGAGGTTGCATGGGCTGCCTTATAAGCTGCACCCAGGCTCAAGGCAGAGCTGGGAGTTCTTCCAGGTTGGCCTGGTCTTGGGCAGGCACAGAGGCAGTGTGTGACTCTGGAGTTCCTGCTGCTGTCTTGCTGGCTGTCCTGGGTGCATGGTAATCCCAGGCTTGTTTTCCTGTTGTGAAATAGACCGGTTAAGACGGGCAGTGGTTTCTTTACATTAGTGCCTCCTGGTCTGACGTTTGCTTAGTGCCTGGCTGTCTTCTATGTACTCTGTACCTGAACTGTCTTTTCTGCCTCTTGCTTTCAACCTGCCTTTATCTTGTGACAGGGTCTCACTGTGTTGCACAATGCCATCCTTTCCCCTCCCTCTCCTGGGTTGCTGGAACCCAGAATGCCAGTCAGTACCCCAGCTCCTAGGTTTGAGTCATTGGAGTACATGGCTCACTCATTTCCTGTAACAACCTTCTTGTTAGGGTTTAATTCATACTGACCCTGACCCCTCCTGGGCCTTCCTTTTTTTTTTTTTTTTTTTTTCTCTCCTCCTCTTTTGCATTAATCAAGTTTCCTGTTTTCTGTGAATAAGGCCTATTAAGTTTTTATGCTGTCCTTCTAAGAGCAGATGATCTCAGCAGCCTTGCATTAGGAGTTTACAGACTTGGGGCATTTACCACCCACCTTGCATCACAAAGCGTTTCTGCCCAGGAGCCTCCCACACCTGTTGCTCTGTTCCTGCCATGGCGTGTTTTAATTCTGTGAGCATTTTAAACTCCATTCAGCTTGTTTTAAAAGTTGCTTTCTTGTGTCTCCCTGTGCATTTATCTTTATAGTACTCTCCATTCTGCCCTGCACTGCCTCTCAGACCCGCCCAGGGCCACTTTCCTCCCAGGGGGCTGTGTTCCAACCACTGCTGGCTCCCTGGCACTGGTCTTGAGCACAGCAGCCTTCTTTCCTTCTTCCGCTGGAGTATCACTGCCACCGGTGCCAGGCTGCTGCCGCGCTCCAGCTCCTCCATATGTCTCCTATTCTGTTCTCTGTCTTTTTCTTTTAAGGATTAAAAGTTGTTTATTTTATGTGTATGAGTGTTTTGCCTGCATGTATGTCTATGTACCATGTGTATGCAGTGCCCCTGGGGACCAGAAGAGGGATCCCCTGGAACTGGAGTTGCAGAGGGTTGTGGGCTGCTATGTGGGTGTGGAATTGAACCAGTGTCCTCTGGGTGAGCAGCCAGTGCTCTTGACCACTGAGCCATCTCTCCAGCCCCCGTTCTCTGTCACACTTTTGTTTCTTTCTTCTTTTCCATCCTACATCTGGGTATTTTGTATTGAATTATTTTCTAGTCCACAAATCTTAACTGCTCTGTGAAATTTTTCCCCAAATCATCCTTCTGGATTCGTGATTTTAGTTACTGCCCTCTTTAATCCCTTAGCGATTCTGGTTTTCTTTGAGATTCCCAGTTCTATTCCTCGCTCCCTTCCACGTTCACAGCAGATATCTTAAAGTCTACCTCTGCTAATTGTCAGATCTAATGTCTTTTTGTAAATTGATATGGTTTTTTTTTGTTTTTTTAATCATTTGGTCTGTGTCTAATACTTTTGCTTCTGTTTTCTGTTCTTCCTGGTATTGTTTTCTCAATAGCTGGGCGTTACTTAAAAACATTGTAGAAGTCTGAACAGTTATTCCAAGGAGGGCCTGGGCACTGGTCCTCCCAGGCTGCGGTGAGAGGCCCTGGGTGGGCCAGCACAGGCTGTGTTCTGAGCCCCAGGCTCAGCCATGGCTGTTCTGGGTTGCAGCTGGAAGCAGAACTGCCCTGGCAAGGCTCTGAGATCTAGTCTGCCTCCCAGGAAAGAAACCACCAAGCTGTGTCTTGGCTGTTGTTTTTTGGAGTCTTGTTCTGCATACTTGCTATTTAGTATTCTACAGAGACACCCAGGGATAGTGTAGAACGGTGCTCAGAATGCCATCCCTGAGTCCCCCTGTGCCTCCCCATGTCTCCCTGCCCTGTCCCAAGTGCCCCCACCATTCTCTGTCCTTCCTCTCTTTGTGGTCTCAGTCCCTAATCCCGCTGATCCTGGCCACTGAAGACCCCTTCCCCCTTTTTAAAAAAACACAGTTCTTGCTGTTGTTCTCCACATAGACACTCTTCTTACCTTGGTGACTGTAGCTGAAGCAAGGTCTCTGGGGTGGATTTCTTGCTTGCTGCTCTGTTCCCTGGGGCACCCATAGGTACCACATTCTAGGTGTTTTTCCAAGCCCAAGGTGTATGTGTGTATATGTGCGTAAGTGTGAGATATTAGCTAAGCCCTGTCCCTGGCTTTGACTCATTGAGTGTCCTGGGGTTACCTACACACACACAGAAATCTTTACTTTGGGCTGTGCCCTTTGTGTGACCATGACCTGTTCTTCTCTCTGTGCCACTTGTCAAGGAAGCCACATCCTGTCTTGTGTGAGGGTGGCATTGTGTGTCTCTGGGATGTCATTGGACAAAGTGGAAACATTCATGGAAGGAGAGAGAGAGGGTGGAGGCTTGGCCAGAGTGGCAGTGAGGACATCTACCCGGGTAGCCAGAGAGAGGGTGGGGGTGGGGGGGAACATCCAGCCGGACTCAGGTGCCAGAGACTCTTGGGGTTAAAACACCTCACCCATTAGGGCTGGAAGCTTGGCTTTCGGGAGGAACACTGGCCGGGACCATGGGTATGAAGGCTATACTAGCCATGTTAGGCTGCCCAGCCAAGAAACATGGGGGTGGTGAGCAGGTCACTCATGGGAGCCACAGGGTCCTGAAAACAGAGCCCTGGAGCCTGGTCGCTGGGTCTGACTTGGGCTCCTTGTGGGTGCTGTTGAGTGTGTACCCTCACTGCCTAAGTCGTCTCTGGTAGCCCTCATTTCACACTCTCACTGACAACACAAGGCCGCCATGTTCCACTTCACTAGCCGAGGCCTCGTGTCTGGTTCTAGGTCCTGACTTCAGAGAACGGGATGGTAGTCTATTGTGGTTTTGGTTTCATTTCTTGACTAAATGTTGAACAAGCACATTACCAGTGCAGATTCTCATCTGCAAATCCTTCTACATGCCTGCCCAGTTCTGAAAGTAAGGCTCAGTTGTTTTGTTTTGTTCTTAAAGATTTTCTACTTATGCAGATGGATACTTTCGTCTGCGTGTACATCTGCACACCAGAAGGGGGCGTTGGAATTCATGGGACTGCAGTTACAGCCAGTTGTGATCCTCCATGTGGGTGCTGGGAATTGAACTCGGGACCTCTAGAAGAGCAGCCGGTGCTCTTAACGCTGAGCCATCCCTCCATCGTTTGGTTGTTACTTTTAAAAGTTGAGCTTTGACGGCATTTTCTTTTTCCTTTCCATCTGTAGCCACCCTGTTTTGTTACTCCTTCACGAAAGTTTTTGTTTGTTTGTTTGTTTGTTTTGTTTTCGTTTTGAAGAACTGACCATTCTGGTTGTTTTAAGGATTTGTGCTGTGGGGATCATGTCTCAGAACTCTTATCCAAACCCCAGAACAGGTCTTTCCTACTGTTTGCTTCCCGAAGTCTCCTGAGTCACTTCTGCATGAGGGATGAGGGTCCCAATGAGAGTGGCCCTGGCCTTGGTTTGGGGTGACTGGAAAAGGGCCTGAAAGCCAGGCAGCTCTGCTGACTGGCTCACACCAGTGTAAGTCAGCGGAGTGTGCGCTTGCGCAGATCATCTGTGGCAGCTCTGGGACGAGCTTGTCTGTCTGTCTGTACCATGTGGTCTTGATGACTGCAGCATTACAGGGACTCTTCCGGTGTGAGTTGGCATTTTTCTCTCATCATGGGCTCATTTGTTTCTACTCACACACAGTTAAGAAGTAGGGTTCATTTTTTGATTCTGTATTTTGAGGGGGTGTTGTGTACATCTAGTCTGTGAAGTAGGGGGGAATCCCCTTCCCCAGGCCTCTGGGCAGCTCTGACCTGAGTGGCTACTCATCCACAGGCAGCTGTTTGTATCTGCTTGGGGTTTCTTGAGGGGATTCCCAGTGGGGAACAGGGTAGGAGAGGCTGGGGGGAGAGAGGGGAGCTCCTACTGGGCAGTCTCCTGGGGGCAGATCCCATGGGAGAGAAACAGGCTGTGGGATCTGCACCTCCTTCTCTCCTGCTCCCCCCTGCCTTCTTTCGCAGGCCTCATCCCAGCTAAACATACTCTACCACTAAGCTACACCCAAAATGCTTATTTTCTTTGTTTTTGTTGGTGTTTTGTTTGTTTGTTTTGTTTTTAAGACAGGGTCTCATGAGGCTGACCTCAAATTTGATATGTAGTTGAGGATAACCTTGAACCCCTGATCTTCCTATCTTTACCAAGTGCTAGGATGATAGGTATGAGCCACCATGCCCAGCCTCCTCCTCCTCCTCCTCCTCCTCCTCCTCCTCCTCCTCCTCCTTCTTTTAGATGTGCTTATACCTATAGGATAAGGTAATGATCTGCAGTCATCTTCAGTGTGCTTTTCGGTGACATTAAGCGTATTCGCATTGTTCAGCCATCACTAACATCCTGTCCATAGAACTCCCCGAGATCTTCCCAAACTGACACAGATTCCCCACTCAAAATATCCACATTTTGCCTCTTGGTTCCATATGGCTTGACACCTGGGAACCTCACGTAAGTGAAATCCTACAGGTTTGACCTGTGCTTGGCTCATCCCACTCAGCCCTGAGCCCTTCTTAGAGAATTGGGTCCCTGTGCATATACTGGGGCTCAGAGGCTTAACTGACTTCCTAGGTGATCATGTTAAGAACCCTGGAATGTAACCCACATATCATGTGACTCCCGGTATCCAGTTTGCTTCCATGGTGTCACCTAAAGGGGATGGGTTCCTGACCCTGGAGAGAGGGGCAGTGCCCGAGTGTCTAGGGGCACCACTATAACAGATCTTTCTGCCATGACCAGGAAGTCACTGCATGTCAGCGAGTGGTTACAGCTCTTCATCAAGGTAGCTCACTACACCGCACATTCTCTCCTTGGATGCTCAGCCCTAGAAACCAGAGCCTTGTCACCTGGTCTGGGGAATGTGAAAGTGACATTGATACCACTGGGACCAGTCCTGGATGATAGGAGAGTCTCCTGGTACCTGAGACCAGGATGCAGGGAACTTCATGTGATCACAGGATCTGTCCTCAGCTCACAGTCCTCTCTGGGGGTGGGGGTGGGGGAAAGGGGATGCAGGGACGATGGACTCCCAGCACACCTGGAACAAGTACCAGCCCCGACTCAGGGCCCATTGAGGTCTACTGGGAATGAATGTCCAGTCTCCTCTGGGAGTGAGTCTCTGGAGTTTCCCTTAACACCTGGCTGCATCTTAACACCGTAACCAGAGTGGTGACCGAAGCCACCCCACGGGGACCTGGGGAAGGGGCGGAGGCACCCGAAGGAGTTCAGAGTACCTTTGCTGATGAGCTAAGGCTCAGTTTAGGGTATTTTTAGAGATGGCAGCATCCAGCACTTGGCAGGGCAGAAATAGAAGAGGTTTTTTGGGGCTCTGGGCTGACAGTCTCTGGCTCTTTGGGGAGCCAGGCTGGGGAGGGGTGTGCATGTGGAGCGCAAACAACTTCTGCTGTTGAGAAAAACATCTCAAGAGAGCGCTGGCTGCGGATGGAGAATTATTTCTGTTGGTGAACACTCTTTATGTAAATGCCACGCACAGCGCCCAGCGTTGGCGCTGCTGCTCGTTTGCATGTGTAATCACAGCAGGCGGGGCCGGGGGGCGGGGGGCGGATAATTATGTTTTAAAATACCATCCGGATTGTTTGATGTGTTCCCTCAGTCTCTGGGTAATTCCGGGCTGTAACGATCGATTCTCCCTTGGTTGGGAAACGCCACCTGGCCAGCCTGCCTGACCACCAGTTGGTACCAGGCAGGGGTCTGCATCTCAGCCGCTTCCGTTTTTTCCTGTCTCCTGTCCTCGTGGACTGTCTGCCGACTCTGAGACTTCCTCAGACGCAGGTGGGGTTGTGCTATCCTGAGCTGCAGCAAAAAGTAGTGGGCCTGAAGCAGCCTGGAGACCCTGCTCTGCGACTCCAGGCACTGGGGACAGGGCTGAACTACGGATAGGCTTCCCATCCTGTCTGCTGGGCTAGAACCCCTCCTGCATTCTCCTGTAGTGATTCACTCACTGTTCCTTAGGGTGTGGGTGGTCACTTCAGAACCCAGATGTTGGCCCTTGGGGATGGGTGCCCCTACATCTCCCTCAGGAGCAGGGCCTCAAATGACTTGCAAATCCTTCCTGTGCAGGACCCTCCCTTGCCATTTGCCCTCATGTGCCACCCCCCCCACCCCCACAGTAGCCCCTGCTGAGAAGTGCTGAGAATCCCTACTGTGTGGTCCCTATTGTGAGGAGGGACAGGAAGCTAGCCCATCTGGAGCAGCAAGTGCACCTGTGTCTGATCTTGGAGCTGCCTCAGGGCAAGATCCAAGTCTGTGCCACCTGCGTTGAGCCTGCCAGGCTCTAAGCCTGTGGGGCCAACGGCTGGCTCTAGCTGTCTTAGGGCCAAGTCCTACCTGTACCACACAGACACAGATACAGACAGACATGAACACATACAGACACCCAAACAGATACTCAAGTACACATGCATAAACGCACACAGACACAGACACACACACACACACACCACACAGAGCAGGGGACAGCTGGCTGGGAACAGGTGGCCTTCTCAGGACCTACCTGTGTGCTGGGAACACAGAGAGTGATGACACCTGTGGCCTCTGTCCGAGCAGGGTGGCTGTGTGTGTTACTGCCAGTCTCTGAGGCCTATGGGAGCATGCACCAAGGATTAGCTAAAAGGCTAGCCCAAGTGCAAGGCCTCCTGGGAAAAGGGGCTGGAGGGGCAGTGGGGGAATGGAGGGACTGAGACAAGACTGTGCAGGATTGGGGTTAGGACCATAGGTCCTCCAATGTCTTGTAGTGTGCATAGAGTGCTCAGCAAGTAGTCCTTATTAAGAAGCCTTGGGCCAGCCGGGCGGTTCTCCCAGCACTCGGGAGGCAGAGGCAGGCGGATCTCTGTTGAGTTCGAGGCCAGCCTGGGCTACAGAGTTCTAGGAAAGGCGCAAAGCTACACAGAGAAACCCTGTCTCGGGGGAAAAAAAAGAAGCCTTGGGCCAAGCACTCTGTGCCTTGTAAGAGACTGTTCTTCCTGTCTTTTGGATGCTGATGCTGGCTAACTGGTGTCCTGCACTCTGTGGAGCACACTCATACCCGTGGGCTGCCTCTGTGGACTGGTGTCATGGGTGCAGCCTCAGAGCTGCAGGTACAGAGGAGCTCTTGGGCCCAACTGCCTGTTCCAGAAGTGGTTTGCCAGAACATTCCCAGACAACAGGGATGCCGGACTGCCTGACTTTGCTGCTGGCACTTCCTTGTGCCAGACCAAAACAGTCCAAGGAGCTGTATCCCTGAATATGCTAAGATACCCATCCCCTCACCTGCCGAGTAGGACTAGTCGTATCTGGTTACCTCTTACATGAAGCCACTTTGAGGAGAGCCTGGGCCCCTGTTCTGTTTCCCTGCCTGGCAGCTTTCACACTCTGAAAGGTGCAGGCTGCTGAGTTCAAACTCCATCTGCAGCTGTCAGGTCTCTGGCCAGGCTGCTTCCAGCACATGCCCCCCGGCCTGCCCGTCAGCCCTCCTTCCCACCTAACCCATTGGGTGGACACTTCTGGGAACCACCTCTCACCCTGGGCAGCCTGTTGCCAGGCCTGGGTAGGCGTTCCTTGCTGGCTGTCTTCCCATGCTATCAGGCATCTTTGCAGGACAGGGCTGGATGTGGAGGTGGACACACTGCCTGTACAGTGTGGAGGGCTGCCTGCCATGGGTTCAGGTTAGCCCCAGACTGATGTGGAATGTTTCTAACCTGGGCCTTGGGGAATGTGGTAGGCAGGCACAGAGCAGCCCAGGTTCACCCACAGATTCCTACCTAATTGGGTTAGTTCTTTGCCTTAGTGCAAGAGAAGCCAGAGCCGGTGCCCCTGGAGAGCCGCTCCTGTGTCCTCATCCGTCGAGACCTGGTGGCACTGCCTGCCAGCCTCATCAGCCAGATTGGGTACCGCTGCCACCCAAAGCTCTACTCGGAGGGCGATCCTGGAGAGAAACTGGAGCTTGTAGCAGGTGAGGCGGCCCCACCCATCGTCATCACTGTATGCAAATGTCCTTTCCATTATTTTCCAGAGCTATGAACAATGCACTCATCACCAATCAGTCAAAAAGGAAGAAAAAAAGAACATCTTAAATTTCCTTTTAGAAGAATGTGTCATTAAGAGGAGTTATTCAATTGAATTAATTTAGCATTTTAATTGAGTCCCCTGAGCTGGCCAGGCTCCTGATCGGCAGGGGCTATATCCATGATGCATTTTAATTTAGGTCACAGATAGAACCAAGTCACATAGTTTACCAGTGTCCCTCCTGCCGCACCGTCCACTTGTAGTGTCTGAATGATAGCTCACAGCCCAGAGTGGAATGCAGAAGCCCTCAAGGCCAGCTTTTTAAGAAACATCCTCCCTTTAGTGTTGGGGTCCTTGCATGTTGTAAGGCAATATTCAACAAGATCCAAGTGGGTGGCACCCCTGGGCTCCCACACTGTTTGCTTTAATTGCCTTTTTGTTTGTTTGTTTGAGACAACAAGTCTCTCTATGAAGACCAGGCTGGCTTCAACCCATAGAGATCCTTGCCTCTGTCTCCTGAGCGGTGGGATTAAAGGTGTGAGCCACCACGTCTGGTCTTTGATTGCTCTTCTTGTTTGTTTGGGAAGCCCCACGCAAGGTGGATTGGTTCCTCAGCCCACATGTAAGCCCCGCCTCCCGGAGCCAGCCTCTCCTCTTTCTGCCTGGTACCCCCTCCTGCCACATCCCTGGCAGCATCGGGAGGTCCACTCTCTCAACAGAGCAGGAACTCCAGATTCTGTCCGATCGTCCCCCTCTCCTGGAAACCGCTGCCTCAGAGACTTCATTACCGGTTCTCTAGTAGGCAGCAGAGGTGTAGCTTCCAGGGTGGTATGGGTGGGGCTGCTCCAGCCAAGTCCTGGGACAGGATAGAATCTCTGGGAGCTAGAGATAGTCTCTCAGACAGCTGTGATGCCCTTTAAGAGGGCAGAATTCTTCCTTAAGGAAGAGCAAGTTTCTGTCCTCGCCTAGGCCCTTCTTTCTGCTAAGACCTTATAGATAAGGCTGATGGGAAGATCTAGGAACTAGGTGTAGTGTGCACACATGTAGCCAAGTGCTTGGGAGGCTGAGGCAGGGGCATTGAGAATTGTAGGCAAGTCTAGACTATAAAGTAAGAGCTTGTCTTGAAATAAAAAGGTTTAACTCATGCTTCATCGGAAATAAGATAAGCAGCCACACATGGTGGTGCATGCCTTTAGTCCCAGCACTCGGGAGGCAGAGCCAGGCAGATCTCTGTGAGTTCGAGGCCAGCCTGGTCTACAAAGCGAGTCCCAGAACAGCCAGAGCTGTTACACAGAGAAACCCTGGGGGGAGGGGGAAGAGGAAAGAGAGGAAGCTGGAGTTTAGGAGACATTGAAGGTATTGGGTTTGTCATGGCATCCCCCAACCCTACTGGGTTTCCGTTGAGGATGGAGTATAAAAGCATCCTTCAGCCCTGGTGTCTTCCAGTAGGTGAGAACTGAGATTGCTTTTGTCCTAGAGGTCCCTCTTCACCTTCCACCCCTCTCCAGGCTCCCCTGCAGTCTCTTGTGACCCTGGCACCCCCTTAGAGGGCACGAGCCCAGGTTTGGTTTATAAGGCTAAAGACCTCATACATTGCTATTTGCTGGCTTTAGGCTCCGGGGTCTACATCACACGTGGCCAGCTCATGAACTGCCACCTGTGTGCAGGGGTGAAGCACAAGGTCCTGCTGCGGAGGCTCCTGGCCACCTTCTTTGACAGGTAGGTGGGTAGGGGGTGGCAAGAGATTCTAGAGTTTCCTCTAGCTGTAAGCTGTCCGCTCATCAGAGGTTTGAGTGTTTACAGCCCTCCACTTTTTCCTAGCACTAATGTGGGCATTTGGCCTGGAGATGCCCTGAAAAGGCTCCAGAAAGATGGCACATCCTCTTATGCCAGGGCTCAGTCTAGAGAAAGATTGGCTCTGTCCCCCTCCCCAAAGGAAGTGAAAAGCCACATGTATACTACCATGTGCATGGGTCAACAGAGCCCCTTCCCCAAGGAAAAGCAAATCCCCCCCAGGCGCTCAGGGTTTCCCATGGACAGTGCCTGGGCTAGTCACTCAGGTTGCCCTCTCAACTAGGAGTGCTATCTCAGAGAAAGACTGGGCCTTCTCCCTGCCTTGGACATGACTCAGAAGACATGCATCCTTGTTCAGGGGAGACACAGGGTGGGTGTGGTGGTTTGGGCTCTTTCACCTGTGTGTGGGTGGGGAGTCCCATTCCTTAGGTCACATCTGGACCAACCCTGCCTCCTTTCCTCATCCCTCTTCCAGGAACACACTGGCCAATAGCTGTGGCACTGGCATACGCTCGTCTACCAGTGACCCAAGCCGAAAGCCGCTGGACAGCCGAGTCCTGAACGCTGTGAAACGTGAGTGGGTGGTGCAGGGTCACCTGGTCTGGGAAACTGTAGGAATCCCGTCTGGAATTGAGATCCCAACCTGAGGCAGGCTAAGTTGGGCCCCAGGGTTATTCTGGGCCGTGGGCTCCTGTCCCGAGTGCTTGCTTTGGCCTGCAGCACTGGGACCAGGAGGGAAAAAAGAGCAGCAAGCAAAACTCGTCTCGAGGTGTTAACGTCCTTGGTAGGTTTCCAAGTGTGATGAATTCAGCTGCGAAACTATTTTAATATGTGAAATAGATCTAATTTTCCTTTTTGAACAAAACCCCTTATTTACATGTTGAGGTTATTTTGAGCCTTTGCCATCTGTTCGGCCGGCTTCTGCCTCCCGCTCCTGCGTGGTGGGGCGGAGCCCAGTCCATCTCTGTGGCAAGCCACCACCCAGCCCTGTACCCTCAGATGCAGAAGAAGCTATACCACCCAACACACACACCGACTGGCCCAGAGCAGACGCCTGTGGAAGAAACGTCTTATTGTCTTGCTTAGAAATTCCCTTTGTGATACTAATTCTGTTTTATAGAAGAGAGTCTTAGCAGTAGGTAATTACAGTCCTCCGGAGTGGAGCGGCAGTAGAACCCAGAGATGCTGGAAGGTAGTGAAGCTGGGTTCTGAGGGACCTCCCTGTTTTTGCTCTATGGGGACCTGGGCCTGACCTTGGTCTCCAGCTCCTGGCAGGAAAAGAAGAGGGTTTTTGTTTTGTTTCGTTGATGAGGATACCCACCCTCCTTTTGGTTTGCTGTGTCTGAAACCAGGGAGGGTGTTGGCAAGCCAGCTCCTCATGTGAGGAGGACCATCTACCTGTCCCAATTTGCAGGTGGAAGTGGGAAGGCCAGAGAAGTTAGACACAGGTCCAAACCTGGTGGGTACCCAAGCTGACTAACCGTACTGTCATAGACACCATCTGAAAGAGTCACATGGGTGTCCTGGGCCGAGGAAAGAGAAATCGACTTCTGGACTGATAGCTCAAATCAAGGGATCTCGGTGGGAACCAAGACTGCAGACAGTGCAGCCCTGGGCACCTTGCTTCTGTGGACACTTGGGCAGCGGTGGGCCAAGCAGTGCGGGAGAGGCTATTCTCACACCTCCTCCTTCTACCTCTCACTGCAGTGTACTGTCAGAACTTCGCCCCCAGCTTCAAGGAGAGCGAGATGAACGTGATCGCTGCAGACATGTGTACCAATGCTCGCCGTGTCCGCAAGCGCTGGCTGCCCAAGATCAAGTCCATGCTGCCAGAGGGCGTGGAGATGTACCGTACCGTCATGGGCGCCTCAGCCGCCAGCCTGCCCCTGGACCCCGAGTTCCCACCTGCTGCCTCACAGGTGTTCGAGCAGCGCATCTATGCCGAGCGGCGAAGTGACGCGGCCACCATTGTGGCTCTGAGAACTGATGCTGTGAATGTCGATCTGAGCACCTCGGCCAATCCTGCCTTTGAGGCTAGTGAGGAGGTGGATGGGGCAGGCTCGGTTATCCAGGAGGTGGCTGCCCCTGAGCCGCTGCCTGCTGATGGCCAGAGCCCCCCTCAGGCCTTTGAGCAGGGCAACACCAGCTCCAGCAGGCCTCAGACACCAGTGGCCACAGCAGCAAGAAGGCCAGAGGGCACCTATGCAGGGACCTTGTAAGGGGCCAGCAAGGCCGCCTCACAAGGGACCAAGTACTAAAGCTGCTTGCATGCGTTACTAATACAAACAAATGTGATCAAGCCACTTACCTACTGAACCGCTACTGCTGCCTGACAGAAATGTGATTTTTATTCTGCCTGTATTTAAAATGGATGAAGGATACAAACGCATTCATTATACTGTAAACATTTAGGCCACTGGCCACGCTCTGGGAGGAAGGTCCCAGGGCAACTTTTTGATATTCCTCAGCTCAGTCTCCCATGGTAGTGCTCCCCTCCCCCTTCTTGGGGAGGTAGAAGAGGCCACCAGGTCCCTGGTGTCCGGCCCTGACCCTGACTCATCTACCCTTCCTATTCCTCCTGCTCTGAAAGCGGAAGCTGGGGTAGTAGTGGCCTGTGGGTGGAAGGGCAGATATGACACACTCCATTTCTTACCCATAAGGACCCCAGTGGGGCAGTGCTGGGCCTCCGGAGGCCAGATTTCTCTTGTATTCCTTCCTCCCAAGAAGCCACCCGTGTGTGTGTGTGTGTGTGTGTGTGTGTGTGTGTGTGTGTGTGTGTGTGTAGAGAGAGAGAGAACGAGAGTGTGTGTGTGCATATGCATGTGTGTGCTCAGAGACCAGTGATGGCCCTCAGCAGTGGCTGTGGCTGGTCACCCGGGGTAGGGGAAGGACGAGGCGTTCTCCCCCCATACCCGTGTCCTCACTCTGCTCCACCCAGACCCCCAGCGGCTGGCCTGCTGACCGCCCCCCCAGGGTCTCCATGCCCCTGGCCATGGCTGGCCTCACTACCCTCTGCCTCCCCAGCCACTCTGGGATTTTGCTTTTTTGCTGTTTTTGTTTAGTTCAGATCTGTTTTCGTTTGTGGTTTGGAAACTTTCAGACCCAACAGGGCAAAAAAGTCAGTGAGGGACGAATGTCCCTGCCCCTAGCCTACTACAGATTTGGGTGAATACATGCCCATGGACCCCCTGTTGGCCTCCCACTGGAGGCAGAGGGGGCCCAGGAAAGAACAGCTAGCCGTGTACAGTGAGACTCAGCACCATGGGCTTACCGCTCACTCTGAATACCTGTGTAGTTGGCTGCAAGCACAGGCCCGGGCTGGGGCAATAGGCAGGTGTAGATCTCACTGGGGACCAGAAAGTTAGAGAATCATGAAAGGGGTGCCTGAAAGAGGGCCTTTGAGGACAGCTGGCCGGCTTTAAGCTGGTGTTTAATCATTTTTAAGTGTGGGACATGCTCCTGAGGCCACTTACCCAAGTGTCTCTTCTTGGACTCTTGTCCAGGGACTGCCCGCTCACCTGCAAAGCCTAGCAGCTCCTGAAGTGCCCAAGGACACCCATGACGCCAAACTTGAAAGGTCTAATGTTCCCTATCCCTCTATACATCTTGAATTTGCTGCCCTCTGATTCCACCCCCACCCCCACCCCCGTGTACCCACAGGCTGGGTAGTCTCTCCCCATCTGGAGGGCCATGGTAGGAGGGAGAGCCTGAGGTGCAATTTAGACTCCTTCTGTGTTGTCCCCTACCCCCCCCCCCCTTTTTTTTTTGCTGGCACTTCCTTGCCTTGGAGTGGCCTCACAGGTAGCCCTCACACTGTGTGACTCTAAGTATGTGTCTTCCCCCTCTTCTGAAAGACCTGTGGTTTGGGAAAGGGGCATCATGGCAGGCACTGTGGGAACTGACCTGAGCCCCCTCTCCCTGCTCCTTGGCAACCCAAGGCCTGCATTCCTGGGGCAAGTACAGTGGCTAGCTAATGTCCAGCTCTGGAACTAGCCGCCCAGAGATGGATCTCTCACCTCTCCCGTTCCCATCTTAGGTAGGTTGCAGCCCCAGCCAGCCGTTAGTGACTTGGACCAAACCCTCCTGGTGCTGGGAGAAGACCATAGAACTGTGGAGGGTATGGCAGGACTGGGGGGCGGGGCACTGCGCCCTTCCCCTCTGGAATATTCCTTCATCTGCTTTCCCAACCCAAATTTGCACTTTAGTTTGACCATCCCTGGGGACCTTTGGGAGACAGACCCACCTGTTTTGGCTGGTGGCAAAAGGGCTCTCTCTCATCCCTCCACTCCAAGATGGGCATGGTCTCCCCCCTGGGCCAGCATAGGGAGGGTGCCGCTGGCCACTGGAGGAGACGGTGGCCGCCCAGAATGCCTGACCACTGCTCGGGCTAGCACAATGTCCTCAACCTCTGTCCCTTAATGTGTATAATTGCCATCTGTTTTGTTCTGGGTAAGGAAGGCAAGAGCTGTAGGTAAAACTTCAATAATATTAATTAAATGTGAATGGATTCTGAGCTCTCCCTGCGCCCCAGGTGGGCCAGGCAGAGCGTTTTGCACTAATGTGTCCCGTGGTGGACGTGGTGGGGAGCGTTTGCAGACATGCATGGCCAATGACTGTACCTGCTTGGGGGGGGGCACTCCCTCTGCATCTGAATGTACTGCTAGGCAGGCGGGTGGTAGGCCTGGGCTCTGAGGGGCCTTCCAGAGTGCCTTAGCATCTTTTGATTATTTTTTTTCCGAGGAAAACCAATTTAAAAAACCGGACTCCCCCTCCTTTGTTTACAAGATGACTAATTCCAGAACCGGGGCTGTCTCGTCCTGCCACGTGACCCTGACTTGTCCAGACCCTGTAGATGAGATCCTCTCAGTATTCGTTGGATGTCTGCACCCTTGTTCCTAGCTCGACTACTAGCAATATACATATACTATGTAGAGTCTATTGTAGAAACTCTTGCTACATCAGCATCTTTGCCATGAGGACAGTTGGGACTGGATGGATTGTGTTGGAGCTGCTGGGGCAGGGCTGGATCCAGCCACTGCTCTTGTGCCCTCCCCGAGGCAGCCGGACGGACTACAGCAGGTCCAGGGCAAGGGACCAGAGACAGGGCTGATACTGTGAGCTTGGAGGGGCTGCCTGCCTGCCTGCCTGGCCGTCTCAGTACTTGAATTCTGTCTTGTTTTCTATACCAGTTGCTTCAGCTAGCGTCTGATTTGCTGTCTTGCTTTGCCCTTGAATGTGGATGCAGCGGTGTGTGAAAGGCAATCGAGGCGAGACCCTGAGGGTCCTGCACGGTGTGACTGCAGGTCTGGGCCTCCAGGAAAACTAGCTGTGTGGCATTTGTTTAGAACCGAGAGGAAGGTGGAAGGAAGGGCCTCTGAGGGACTGGCAAGCTGGCAGGGTCTGTCCCCTCCAGGGGACCGTGGGGTGCCTGGTGCTACCTGATTCAACAGCAGGAACCTCCTAAGCCCAGTGCTACCCCTGTCCTGCCCTGCCCGCCCCACCCCATTGTGCCCTGCTTGGGTTCCCCAAAGGTGGTGATTTGTAGCTGAAGTGGGAGGAGCAGATGGCCCACCAACCAGCTGAAAACTCGAGAGACCCTGTTAGAATCTGCTTGCTATGGATCCCGAATTGGAAGGGTGAGCATGTGACATCTCAGCTTTACCCACTGCTTCGGATGGTGCTGCTGCTGTGTGGTTCTGCCTGATGTCAGCCAGCCCAGCCTGTGCTGCGGAAGAAGGGCTTGCTACAGAGTGTTTCAAGAATGGCAAAGGTGTTTGCTTTTGTTTGTTTTGTTTTTCTAGAAAAGGAAAAGGATGCGCGACCTAAAGCATTCTGATTGAGTAGCCTCCGCTCGCGTCCCAACAGTCGCCTCGTTGCAAGCGTTTTGCACACGATTGTGATTTTTATGTCAAAAGAAGCCAAAATTTGCAATACTATTTTTAGCAGACAAAAAGAGAAAGTATAAAATGTATAAATATTTTTGACTTGAACGTTCTGGGTGGCTCTGGGTGCAAGGAGAACGCTCGTCCCTTCGGTGGGATGTTTGGAGAAAAGGACCCAAGAGAGAGGGTTGTTTTGAAGGCACTGTCTAGGGGTTAAAGTAGTGTCATAACTCATGACTGTTAGAAAATAAGTTAATAAAATCAGTTGCTCCCTACCTCTAAGGAGGGCTTCACAGAACCACTGAGCTAGAGCAGACGCCACATCTTGGCTTTCTTTTGTTTTGGGGAGGAGGAGGCCTTTATTTTGTCCCTCCAGCACCCTCCTCGCTCTTTCTGTGCTGTGACCCCGTAGTGACAAGACTGTTACTTTGTAGCCATGGCTGACAACATTGTATCAATAACTAAAACCACCGCAATGTGGGCAAGCTGACCAGGGAAACCCGAGAGCTGTGAGCCTGTGCTCAGAGCTGTTTCAGAGGTGGAAGTCCATGACAAACAAAAGGATGTCATCATTAATTGTAAAGCGCTTTGTAAAATTCACATTTACAGAATAATAAAGTCAATTCAAACCCAGCTTTCCGAGACTTTTCTTGACCAGTGGGATTGGGGTGAGGGTACTGGGGAGAAGTCTGGAAGAGGTTTGGCTGTGGAGGAACATGGGGCTACCTGACCCCTAAAGTCCCTGTTGGAGAGATTACAGGAGTGGGCTACTGAGTCATGGTTTTATTCAATTTTTTGTCAACAAAGTGTCTCCTCTTCTTCTTCACTTAGCCCACCTGTCCTCTTTGGATGTGTGGCTCCCTCTGTCCCCTCCCCTTGGCCAGGCCTGCCCCCAAGTGGGCAGAGGGGCAACTACATGTGGGTGGAGCTTATCCAGGCTGAGCTGGGGTTCTGGGGTTAGGCCTGGCTGCTGTGTCGTCCCCCCCCCCCCCTTCCTCACTGCCTTATCTTCAAGTACTTGCTGAGCTCAGCCTGGGCTCTGAGGGGGTGAGCAGGCATCTGGCTTTAACGTGACCTCTGAAGAAGGTCCTGGAAGCACCCTCCGGGGTCTTACCTTGAACCCTGGCTATATGCATCCCGCTGTAAAAGATGACCACCCCCAAACCCCAGGCCCGCATGTCAGACTCCACGCTTTTACAGCCTGTCCTGTGAGGGTTTCCCCAGGGCCACTTCTGGTCACTTGACAGGAGCCCATCCTAGCCTCTGGTTCCATGCCATGTGCTTCAGTGCCACCTGCTCTGTGGAGTTTGGGGTAGATTCTCTAGCTCACCTCTTTTTTGTCTCATGAGGAGCTGATGGGACTGTGCCATGTGTATGTCCCCAGAAGAAGGTGTCCCCGAACCCTGTCCAATACAGCATGATCACTCTCTTCTTAAGGATGGACAGTAGAGCCAGGCGTGGTGGCACATACCTTTAATCCCATACTCAGGAGGCAGAAGCAGGAAGATCTCTGTGAGTTCGAGGCCAGCCTGGTCTACAGAACAAGTTCCAGGACAACCAGGGCAACACGGAGAAACTCTGTCTCAAACCCTTCCCTCCCCCCCCAAAAAAAGGATGGACAGTGGTCCAGAGGGTCTGAGGTAGAGTCATCCAGAGCCATCTTCTGTGAGAGCTACAATACCACACGCTGTCCCTATCAAAATGCCTAAGGGACAAGGTCACAGGTATGAGAGATGAGCACTGAGCCTCCCTTTCACATCCTACTGCCAGGCCCAGCTTGGACTGGAGTCAGTGGGTACAAGCCCACCTTCTAGGAGGGGACTGTCAGAGACACTTTCCCCTCTGGCTCCAAAATCCCCATCTCTGTTTCCACCACCACCACCTACCCTTCATCCACTTGGGCTGGTGGATTCTTAGCCATTCACCTGGCTATCAAGGAACTGGAAGGGGCTATTGGCTACATACCCAGAAGGCCCCAAGACCCCCACCCAGAAGCGATGCCAAGGCCTCTAGCAGCTAGGATAAATAAGGGCCAGATGACCTCATGGGGGTCAGGGACTATTGGTGTGAGACAGGTTTTGTCTTCTCAGGAACTTAGGAATTGGCCACTCAGCGCGTGCCAAGTGCCAGAATCATCCTGGCTTTCTGAGAAAACTGTCAAGTCGCCACCAGGGATACATCCTCCAACCTGCCCCTGCCGTGACCCTGTGACCTTGAAGCCTCTGACAAAGTCTAGCTATGCTCCGAAAATCTGTGTCAGCATCTTGCATTTGAGCACCGTCCCTTCCATCCCTTTGTCCTGCGTTGAGGAGGAAGATGCTGCATCAGCAGGCCCCTGCCTTTGTCCAGCTTTTATGATCTAGCAGGAAGTTGCTGCTGGCCCAGGGAGGCCTGCAGAGGGTGGGCATGGGGGCACGTGGTAGACTCATTTAAGCCACATACTCCTCCTGCTTTGCTAACAGGAGGCCCAGCACCCTCCCTGCTAGTTTAAGAGGGGCCTGAATGTGGCTTTGGACAGAGCTGGCCCCACCAACGTGGACGTGTTCTGTTTTGACCATCCCAGCTCTGCCTGTGGAAGGCCATGGGCCGTTTGTCAAGGGACCCTCACAAAGGAGAGGGAAGCAAAAAGGACTGACTGTGCAGCAGTTGAAGGGCAGGGCCACTTTCCCTTTCATCCAGTTAGGACATAGGAGCTTCAGAGCTGGGGCAGAGCCCTGCGGCAGCGGCAGGGGCACGCCTGCCTTGTCCACTCTGCCCTGAGGATCTAGCTCTCAACCCCGAAAGGTCACCTGGATCCCTGCAAGCTTTTGTAGGAAGGCTAAGGGGAGGATGTAGATTCAAGGACCTAGAGCTGGCAGCAGGGAGGCATGGAGAGACTGCCTTTGCCCTACAGAAGTACAGAATTGCCATATTGCCCTGGGACCTTTACCACCTCTCCTGGGGGTGGGGGTGGGGGTGGGGGTGGGGGTGGGGGTGGGGCTAGAGCTAGGAGGGGATCAAAGAGACCAGGCCCAGAGGGACTCAGTGACCAGGTGACTTGGGGGTTGGGGAATTCAGTCAGAGCCAGCAGGGTCACTGAGCCAGACCCCCCCTCCCACCCTTGGACTCGGGCATCCCTGAGCCAAGAAGCTGGTGCCAGTCTTCCCAGATCCTTAAATGATAGATGGACAGGAGGAAGACAGAATTCCAGCAAAGCACCCTGCCTCCTCAGGGACCAGGGCAGCTGTCTAAGTGGGGTAGTGGCAGAGCAGAGTGAGGAGCAGGGAGGCAGGATTTCTATGTGGGTGACTCCAGTGGGTGTGTGGTTCTATCCTGGGATGCCTCAGGAACAGAAATTATCTCAGGAGGGCCAGTCAGTGGGTAGCGGTGCTGGTGCCAAGCCTGATGCCCTAAGTCTGATTCCTGGACCCCACACAGTGGAAGTAGAGAGCTGACTCCTGCAGGTTATCCTCTGACTCTCCCCCATACACTACACCATTCTCTCTCTTTCTCTCCCAGGAAATGTAATTAAAAAATGTATCACCCCGAGAGTAGAAGTCACCCCAGAAGCAGCCAGCCAGGACCCTCTGGTCTTTTTTATTAGCATATATGAATTACATATAAGAATGAGCTTCATGACATTTTTCCTACATGTGCATAATGTATTCTGATTCACCCCATCACCCTCTCTTCTCTTCATACTCCCACAGATACCCTTCCTCTTTACAACTAGTGCCCTCTACTCTATGCCTTTCGTGTGTATGTGACCCACAGAGTTTCACTGGGGTTGCTAACAAAGACATAGGTGAGGAGGCAGGAGAGAGGGCTCAGCAGTTAAGAGCACTGGCTGCTTTTCCAGAGGACCTGCGTTTGGTTCCCAGCTCCCAATTGTCAGCTCACATCCATTTAGTTTCCAGAGGATCCAGTGCCCTCTTCTGGCCTCTGCATGCACTGCACACATGTGGTACACAAACATGCATGCAGACAAAGCATCCATACATGCAAAATAAAAATAAAAGTTAAAAATAAAACAAAACAATGGAGACATGGGTGAAGGCCTATTTACAGGAGCATAGGTAACTTATGAGTGGCCACACCACTGAAGATAATGCCCTCCCTCCCCCGTCCCACTCTCCCCCCCCACCAACCCCCTCCCCCCCACCCCCTGCGCCTCGCATCCGTTAAAGAAAAAAGTGTCCAAAAGCCCAGTTCGGAATTCTTGGCGCACAAACTCAGCTTATGGAGGACATGTCATCACCCCTCACCTACAGGGTATTTAAACTCCCTCCTTTAGTTTGGATATGTGACTTCTGCCTCAATCCCTGGGACTGGAGAACTCATCTGGGAGTTCCTTTGCTCAAAATAAACCGGTTATTTTACCTTTTCAATTCGGCTTGATCTGGCTTATTGTGTTGGCAGGGAAACCTACTATAGAAATACAAAAAAAACTTATTACTCTCTATGACAGAATATTGACAGGCCTCATACTCATGTGCATACGTGTACAGCACATGCATGCCTTCCCTCAATCCAGGTCTTAATGCAGGTAATCATAGGTATTATGAGTTAGCAGAGAATACAACAGCCATGTCATACCCAGAAGACAGCACTTCACAATATTCCATTTGTTACTCAGCTTTTAGGTTCTGCTTTGGTGATGTTTCCTGAGCCTTGCAGGGTACGGGGCTAGGGGATGATATAGATGTCCTGTTTAGGGCATCCAACTGTTTTGGGTTTTTGTCCTCAGCACTTTGGCCATCTGTCTCCTCTTGATGGGGCAGGATCTATCCCTCTTGACAGAAGCCCTAGGTGGGTCCTGGCATACACACAGGCCATTCCTGCTTCTGGCTATGCTCTCTGAGGAGGAAGCAGCCATGGCCTCACCCTTGCCTTGTTGGCCTCTTACTCTGGGATGCAAATAGGGGACAGATCTCTCCCAAGGAAGCATCTGTGATCCCCAGCTGGGAAGGGCAGTCACAGGGACCTTCGCTGAGAGCTTAACTTTGGCCACCTGGGTGGCTAACAATCTGCAGCTCTTTGAAGGTGGGGTTCCTAGTCCCTGATTGTCAATCAGTTCTTTTTTTTTTTTTTTTTTTTTTTTTTTGGTTTTTCGAGACAGGGCTTCTCTGTGTAGCTTTGCGCCTGTCCTGGAACTCACTTGGTAGCCCAGGCTGGCCTCAAACTCACAGAGATCCACCTGCCTCTGCCTCCCGAGTGCTGGGATTAAAGGCGTGTGCCGCCGCCGCCGCCGCCGCCGCCGCCGCCGCCGCCGCCGCCACCACCACCACCACCACCACCACCACCACCCGGCTGTCAATCAGTTCTTAACAGGCCAAGGCTTCCCCTGTGACTTTCACAAAGGAACTCCAGGACCTGGGGTTCTGATGTGACTAGGAGGTGTTGGGGGATCCAGACTTTCCATATAAGCCTTTCTATGTAGTTTGCTTGGGGACTGGGGCTCTCAATCTGGGGTTGGTGTCTTTCTCTGGCACCTGCCTCTGTGGGGTCACTTATGCATTCCCCTGCAGGCCAGCCCAGCATGGACAGGCCACACAAACTCCAACACAAGGGAATTTCTCTAATCTTTCACCAAGGAGTGAAAAAATAAGTTATGTGCCCCGGTTCCTTGGGGATGGAGAGGACATGGAGGTGGACAGTGATGAGAACCAGTACATCACTTTGAGCCTTGGACACCTATCAGAGGAGTAAGATGTTCAGAAGACCCTTTCTTGGAATTGGCAGATCTGAGTCAGGTAGCCTGGCTCGTGATAACCTCGAAATGCCGCCATGTAGGAGGAGGCTGGGTGTTGGCAATGAGAGTTCTTGCTGGGCCTCAGACAAACCTAGGCAGAAGGAACTTTGGTGGATCGGAGTTCCCAGGGAGCAGCAAGGGTGTGGACCTGAAGAGCTGTTTTTCGAGAACTCTCAGGGCATCATTCCAACAGCAAAGAAGGGCCCAGTGTCCACCCATGTTGAGGGCTAACCTGTGAGTCAGTCCATACAATAGAACCCCACTTAGTCAGGAAGTCTGCCACCTGCCACCACAGGGATGGAACCTGAAAATGCTGGGAAGTGAGTCAGTCATGGGAGGACATGCCCTATGGGACTTCACTGAAATGACGTCCCCAGAGTCCTCTGATCCATAGAGACAGATGGCAGGAGGTTGGTATCAGGGTCTGAGTTGGCTGAGAAGTCAGTGTGAGTGGGGACTTAGGGTCTGTTTGGGAAGATGAGAGTTCTCTAGATGGATGGTGGCAGCAGCTGCACAGATGTGTGGCTGCATGATACACGGAACTTAAAAGCGGTGAAAATGGGGCTGTGGAACTGGCTCAGTAAGGCGCTTGCAGTGTAAGCATGAGGACCAGAATCTGGGTTTCCAGAAGCCATATCAAGCTGGACACGGTAGCACACATCTTACTCCCACTGCTTCTATGGCAAGACGGGAGGTTAAAGACAGAATTCTCAGACGCTTATAGGTTGCTAGCCTGGTGTACTAAGCAACAAACAAGAGACCCTGTCTCAAAGAAGGCGGAAGACAAGGACTGACACCCGAGATTGTCCTCTGTCTTACACATGTACACTTGCAAATGCATGCATACGCGCATGCACGCACATACTATGGCACATACCTCTCCACATTCATATGCCATTCTATTCTACTTAAACATGCATTGCGGGCCAGGCAGTGGTGGCACACATCTTTAATCCCAGCACTCAGGAGGCAGAAGCAGGTGGATCTCTCTGAGTTCAAGACCAGCCTGGTCTACAGAGCAAGTTCCAGGACAGCCAGGGCTACACGGAGAGACCCGGTCGCAAAAAACAAATCAAATATGCATTGCTTAATGATGGAATAAATTCTGAGAAATGTATTATTGGGAACAAAATGTGTCATGGTGGGAACACAAGCCAAGAGTCTCTGGCATCGTGATCTCACCAGTCAGAGCCTCAGATGTAGCCAATCATTGATAAGATGTTCTCAACTCATAGCTGCACACATGTATTTCAAGAGTGGAAGAGATAGAAAGGAACCCCCTCATTGCAGGTGGGAGGACTAGGTGGTCAGTGCATACTGAGCACATAGTTGTTGGTCACCTCAGCACTCCAGGTGGTGGGGTCACCCCAGTTTCTAGCCCTTCAGCTTACTCTAAAGGTGAACAATGCTCCCAGGCTGCAGAGGGAGACACTTTCCTAGGTGTCAGCTAAGGTCACTTAGTGTCTTCACAAACAGGAGAAAGTTACATATCCCAGTGGCCTGCGGACAGCCCCAAAGACACCGTAGAACGGCAGAGAAGCTAGCCCTACACTAGAGTGGGCAGTGCTGTCCAGATGGCCAAGACATCCTGCTTCAGACACCAGTCAGGAAGACAGACAGGGCAAGACACAGAGTAGCTGTGGATACTCCAGGTCCTTCCTTTTCTAGAACCTTGCATGTCTTAGAAGCAAGTGGGGAGAGCTAACTCCTGTTCTACTCCAGGGCAGTGAGACCCACATGCTGGAGACCCTGCTTGGTCATTTTCCTCCACCTGCTCTGCTTGGCCGATGACCTTAGAACCCTGTCCCTTTCCCTGTGGGGCCTTTCTTCTGCCTCTCTTTCTGCTAAGCTTTGCTTACCAAGCAGCCCCACCCCTTCTTGGTGGGAAATGAATGCAGTAGAGGCACACTAACTTTTCATGAGCTTATGTGCCTCTGTGCCTCAGTTTCCCCAGGTTGTGTGGGCAAGGTCACTTTCTCTGCCTGTGCTTGTTAATGTGTTGTTTTGGCTCTGTAGGTCTATGTGGGCCAGGTGGTGACTCAGCACTCAGGGGATGACCTAGAGACAGAAAAGTCTTGTTCAGGGCCATGCTGCATACCACATATTATTCTCCTGGCATAGAGAGAGTAGCCCCTGCTTTCTGGTGGATTTGGCTTTGTCCTGCATGTGGTGAGTAGGTGGGCTGAGGGTATAGATGATACCATGTATGGAGGCAGAACCCTGGGGTCATGGCCACTCTTACATCCGGCTTTGTGAATCCACACTGCCGTTCTTCATAATCCACCACTGTGTACCATCATGTGCTCACTGAACCCAGGAGTGGAGCAGAAGTGAACAAACAGCCCATGTCTGCCTTATCTCTTTCGCTGGACTCACAAGAGCCCTGGGAGGAAAGATCTCACTGTCCCTGGAGTCCTCTGTGGTCACCTGTTCTGTCCTCTCACCAGCACGAGGGGTTAGGGTCCTTCCACTTGATCTATATTGACAGGGAAAAGATCCGCAGCCACTGGCTCGGGAGATGGTTCAGCAGGTAAAGGCACTTTCCACTAAGGCTGACTGCCGACCTGAGTGGGATACTCCAGATTCACATAGTAGGAGAACTAACTCCCACAAGTTGTTCTCTGACTTCCACATGTGAGCACACACACACACACACACACACACACACACACACACACACACACCACACCAAATCGCATAGGTTCTACCTCAGCACTCTCCCCACCCCCACAAATCACTCTGATTTACATGTTTGTTTTTTTTTTTCTTTTTCTATAGTATTGGGGATGGGACCCAGGGCCTCATACATGCTGGACAAGGTCTCTATTAAGTTACACTTCTATCCCCTATTTGTTTTCTAAAAGCTCTCCATTTACTGGCCAACCGGCAGGTCCACAGGCTACTTAGCACTCTACATTTGTAAGCACCCTGGTTTTAACCTCTGGTTTCTAAACTGGGCATTCATCTCTGTCCTCACACACTCACAGAGTCCCTTGTTAATAGGGTGGGCCTGTCCCACAGGTCTCTGTGGTTTTGTGACTTTTTTTTTTAAAAGATTTATTTATTTATTTTGTATACAGTATTCTGCCTACATGCATCCTTGCAGGCCAGAAGAGGGCACCAGAAGAGGGATGGTTGTGAGCCATCATGTGGTTGCTGGGAATTGAACTCAGGACCTCTGGAAGAACAGCCAGTGCTCTTAACCGCTGAGCCATCTCTCCAGCCCGGTTTTGTGACTTTTGCTTTGCTGTAGGGTGGGCACTGGACAGTGTTGCCCTTTTCCATCTAGGGAACATGGGCTGCACTTTTCTCCAAGTTTCTGATGTGATCACACCTGGCCGGGATTGGGTCTGGAGGATATGCTGGGCCCTGGAGTCTCCCCTGACCAGTTCTGACCATAGAACAGTTTGCTCCTGAGTCTGAGAAGGATGCTGGAAGCATTACTGCTTTTCATGCTTTAGTTATGTGCCTTAAAAGCCACTTCTTTCTTTCTTTTATTAGAACCCACTACATAGACCAGGCTGGCTTCAAACTCACAGAGATCCGTCTGTGTCTGCCTCAGAAGTGCTGGAATTAAAGGTATGCACCACCATACTTGGCCTCCTGAAACAATTTCTAATAGACTCAGAGTGCCTGTGAGAAAGTAGGGGGAACAGGGAGACCAGCTTGTCCTGGGGGCTGTTCCAAACCTGTTTTAATGTCACAGCAGGTGAGTCCCCAGTATAGGAGGGTGAACCATCTGCTCTGAGGACAGGCTGGTTACAACCACAATGCCTCTAGCCTGGGTTTCTGGGATCAGGATCTTGAAGCTGTGACCACTGACAAGCCACAGCCAGGCTCAACAAGAATGGCCTGGGAGGACCTGGCTTCTGGCTGGGGTCTCATCTAACCTGTGAGCTGTAACCCCAAGATAGCCTGCCACCAGGTGCACTGATACATACAAGCAGCGGGCCCGGTGTCCTGGCCATTTTTATGTCAACTTCACACAAGCTAGCATCGTCTGAAAGGAGGGAACCTCAAATGAGATGATGCCTCCATAAAATCCAGCTGTAGGGTATTTTCTTAGTGATTGATGGGGGAGGGCCAGCCCACTGTGGGTGGTGCCATCCCCAAGCTGGTGGTCCTGAGTTCTATAAGAAAGCAGGCTGAGGAAGCCAGTAAAGCAGCACCCCACATGGCCTCTGCATCAGTTCCTGTCTCCAGGTTCCTGGCCCGTTTGAGCTTCTGTCCTGAATTCATTTGGTGATGAACAGCAATGTGGAAGTGTAAGCCAAACAAGCCCTTTCCTCCCCAAGTTTCTTTGGTCATGGTGTTTCATCACAGCAATGGTAACTGTAACTAGGCCTACACCCAGGCACAACATCTCTTCTTCGTCAGACCAGTGGCTGTTCTGCTCTGGTAAAGCCAGGATTCTGGAGCTAGAGAGAAGAAGGGCATGGGACCAGTGGCCTATGTGTGGCTGGTGGTGGGTCCAGAGGTCTTGGACAAGCCCTCATTTCCTCTGAGTGCCAGGCCCCATGCTCCCAGGGGAGCAGGGTAGGTGCCCCAGGCTGTGGGAGCTTTAAGGGTCAAATTTTATGAACCCTGAGACCTCCTGAAGGCTCAGGGAATAGAGGGCTGAAGTCCATCATTCGGCTTATAAGGGCAATTCCAAGAGAACCTGGGTAGTCCTAGGAGGTCACCCGAGTCACCTGGACCCAACCCCTTACAATGAGGTCTCTTCTGTTGCCACACCGGTGCCCCACCACATGGATGCTGCCACTGAAGCCCAGAAAGGGTGGCAGCTCTCACCCAGCTAAGAAGCAACAGGAGTAAGCAGGAGGCCCTTGCTCTGCTCCCAGCAAAGCCTGAGGAGCCCTGTGTGGTGTTGGCAGGTGTCCAGCCCCTTTGCCTATGAGTGTCACAGGACAGGAATCCAGGGCCAAGGGGTGCAAGGAGGGTTGGCAGGGTATCAGGGCCTAGGACTGGCTGTCCCTCTAATTTCTACCTAGAGCCATGAAATGTAGTGGACAGTGGCTCTGGTGGGCCTGGGGGCGAGGAACTGGGTGTAGGGCAGACAGAGAACACTACAGGAAAAACTTGGGGTACCTGAGAGACCTTGGGCTTGACCCTGACTAAAGAGGCCCCAGGTCCTGTGGAGGGGACCTGTGCCCTCCGTGCTCAGGCCTCAGGACTAGGAGGTCATTAGCCCTTGGGTCAGTTGGGTCAGAAGACAGGAAGAATCTGGGGCTAGGACAGCCTTGGGTTTGCCTAGGCTGGGATTCTAGGAGAGTCCCAGACCTAAAGACATACTCAGATCTGTGCTGGGCCACTGCAAAGGGAAGCTGGTACTGTGGGTGTGGAAGGCTCATCCTTGAGGCCTTTCAGGGTGGGGTGGGAAGAGGGATGCCTGGCAGCCAGGCTGGGAAGTAAGTGAGCTCCAGGGCCACCCTATAGATAATACAGAACGGTCTCTTCCCACGGCAGATAGGCTGGCAAGTGACCCTTCCCGAGTGGGAAACATAAATTATTAGGTCTGAAAGCTCAGGCCATTTAGGCTTCACTCGACTGGCAGAGGCCCATGATGCTCTCTGCTTCTTGCTGTTGGATTATACATCTGTACCGAGTGCCGATTGCTCAAAATACCATTCCTGGAACGGAGGCGGACAGCAGGACTCTCTGGAATGAAAATCAATTTGATTAGAGAGCAGTCAATTACCGTGGAGACCACGGCTGTGATCCGGGCAGAGAACCAGCTCTGAAAAAAAAAAAAATGTGTAAAACTTTCAAAGGAATGGCCTGCCTGGGGGAGGAGTGCCAGACCCAAGGATCCCAGGGAGCGTCCATAGCCTAGCCCAGGCTGAGAGGTGTGCAAGTATCCCGGCCACTCTTTTTCCACTTGGACTTGGCTCTGGTTCAGTTCTTGGTTCTGGCTTTTCCAGTTAGGTGAGGTAATACCCATGTCCACTGTGAGGGTGTTGGAGGCTTAAGTGGCAATTTTTGCAAAGTGCTCATCAGTGCCTGGTGAATAGTAAGTACTTGGTAAATGTGTTGGCAGGAAGACTGGGCCAAAGGTCAGCCACCCAACACCAGGGCTCCATAGGACCCCACCGCCCACCTGGCCCTAAAGAATTGGAGAGATGGCTTAGCAGTTAAGAGTCCTTGTTGATCTTGCAGAGGACCTGGGTTTGGTTCTCAGCACCCACATGGTGGCTCACAGCCATCTGTAACTCCAATTCCAGAGAGATGTGATGCCCTCTTCTGACCTCCATGGATATCAGGGATGCAGGTAGTGCATATATACACAAGCAGGGCCGTGGGGTGGTGGCGCACACCTTTAATCCCAGCACTCGGGAGGCAGAGCCAGGTGGATCTCTGTGAGATCGAGGCCAGCTTGGTCTACAAAGTGAGTTCCAGGACAGGCACCAAAACTACAATGAGAAACCCTGTCTCAAAAAAAAAAACAAAACAACAAACAAAAAGAGAGTATACACAAGCAGGCAAAGCTCTCATACATATAAAACAAACAAACAAATAAATAAATATTATAAAAAGAACTTTAGGATGATTCTGTACCAAGAATCGAGGGAAAGCTGGGTCCAGCCACAAATACCTGCCTGCAACAGAAAGAGAAGGGTCTTTGGCTTATGATTCTGGCCACCTTGACCCTCAATCTTTTCCGCTATAAACAACAATAACAGCTCCCGCGTGCGGTCAAGGAAGGAGCAATGCTGTTATAGGGTCCCCACGGCCTCCTTGTCTGTTTCCCTTCTGTGGAGAGCAAGAATGCACTGAGTCTGGACCCCTTGTCCACCAAGGGAGCTAACACCACTCTGTCTATGTGCCTTCTCTGTCCTAAACCTGGGTCAGGGCGTCAGGTCCCTCTCTGGCCTCCATTCTCCTTTGTTCTCTACCCTCACAGCTCTGAGGTTGACCTGGCACACTGTGGTGTCCCCAGCCCATTCCTCACTCTATAGGGACCACAAGCAGATGTCTCTGAGCCTAGCTAGCTCATATAATAACAGATATATAACATAATAGATAATATAATAATAGAGACCACAGACAACCCCTGTTGTTGCTTCAGCCAGGTGTCCTTGTGCCGTGAGCCACATGCACTCACATGCACTGCAGCCCTGCACTCAGAAGCCAGAGCTGCCAGCGGTGGAGCCCCAGCTCCATCATCTGGGTGGGGGACCTTTGGAGTTATAGGAACTCTCTGAGACTTTGTAGAAGAGTCACAGTGGCTACATGATGAGTGTGATGCACGCTGGAAGTCCCATGGCCCCTTCGGTAATTACTGAGTACTGCAATGCACAGCACACTGGTAATGGGTGGTGTCAAGTGTACCTATACAAAAGGCCAGGTTCTCAGTGGCCACCTCATGAACAAGCCCACTAGGAGCACCAATTCAAGCTAGCCAGGCAGGCATGAATGGGTTGAGGCCCAAGCTGAGACTCATATGGCACTCTGGGGTGGTGACCTCCTTCTCCACTGTACTTTAGAAGCTCAGGTGGCCCACTCCTTGGTGCTGTGGGCATGGCCTTATAGCTCCAGGGTCCCTGAGACACTCAGATATCATATCAGGCATTAGCTCCACCTACCAGCCTGGTGATTTCCACAGTCAAGCCCTTCAATGTCTCTCCACAGAACCAGCCATCCTGGAGCTGTACCAGATCCAAGTGCTGAGGTGACAGAGTCACTCTGAGTGACATGCCTACTGTATTTGTATTTAAGTAGAACCACTGAGCAGATAGCCATGCAGGGACACTTCCCCCTCCCCCCCGCCCAAGACAGGGTTTCTCTGTGTAGCCCTGGCTGCTCTGCAACTCCCTCCATAGACCAGGCTGGCCTTGAACTCATGAGATCCACCTGTCTCTGCCTCCTAAGTGCTGGGGTTAAAGGTGTGCATCACCACCACCCAGTTTGTTCAGGGACACTTTAAACTCAGGATTCCAGACAAACATTAAATTTAGATTTAATGTGATGGCCATTGTATGGAAATTAAAGACTCATCCATTATTTGTGAATATTGGTGTCGGACAGTTCCAAACTGATGCTTGCTGTATCAAGCACCCAACACCCACCCACCCGGAGGTGCTGCACATACCAAATGGGTAGAGAGCCTCCTCCCAGCCCCTGGGGCCAGCCTGCTCTGCCCTTCAGTCTTCCAAGCCTCCTCCTCCTCCTCCTTTCCCCTCCTCTCTCTTCTTCTCCCCTCCCTCCTGCACTCAGGGGCAGAGGCCAGTCACAGTAGCTCCATGCAGCTGGGTCCTGCTGGTCTGGCACACATCATGGCATCCTCCTGAAGCTGCTCTTTTCTACCTTGTCTACTTAGCAGGAAGGGAAACGGAGGCTGAGAGAAAAAGCATTTGGCCAGAGTGGTAGGACTCAGGGTGGGGCTTGTCTGAGTAGCTCACACCAAAGGAGGAAGACCTACTGACAGGGAGCATCTGGCATCGGATGAAGAGCTTGGGGTCTCCCTGGATACCGGGTCTTAAGGATGGTTAAAAATCTTCCCTGAGCAGGGTGCAGAAGTGCTTCTGGGTCTCCACCCCTCCTGTGTTCCTGTGTTGTCCTCCTGTGCTCTTCCTTCCCACAAGTGTCCACTCTGTGGGGGGAGGGATGATTCCTGGAGCTGCCCCCACTACCCCACTGGCCAGCCCACCTCAGCCTCTCCTCCACTTCCCCTCACATCAGGCCAAGAGGCCGCTAAGTGCTTGGGCGATCTTATGCCCGCAATAAATCTAATCATTCTGTCCCTCCAGGAAAAGGAGGAGCCTCAGTCATTAGATTGGACAAACATCAGCTCTCCCCACAGGGCAGTTGTGTTCCCACCACACTTCCTGTAACGGGCATTTGTGCTATTAATAATCAACCTGGCCGACATTTAACACCTCTTTCTGGGGAACTTAGTGGCCTCCACAGGGATTGGCAGGTGGCTGGGCCCTATAGGTCTGTGGTACTTGGTGGCCCCGAGAGTTAGTGGCCTCTCTGTGCATGGCCAGCAAAGCAGCCACATACATCCCTGGCCTGGATGGCATCCTCACAAGCTAAGGTGAGGCCTCTATTTGAATGCAGCATCCTGGGTTGCTGGGATCAGATGGGCATGATGTGATGGGATGGACGGCCTGACCCCAAGGCTGGGGACTGCCACTTGGAGAGGCTATGAAGGCCAAGGCTCATATGTGCAAGGTATGGTCCTTACATCCTTCACTGCACTTTTCCTGCATTTAGGTGGAGGGATATACTCAGCGGTAGAACAGTTAGTTCCCTGGCATATGTGAGGTCCTGGGTTTGATTCCCAACACCGCAGGAAAATCATAACTGCCATGATAATGACTTTATCATTTCAGGAACATACCCTGCTTCTGCTTGCACAACCTGAGGGGTTGGGCCAGGTCAGGGGACCCCAATCTTTGGAGCTGAGACCTTGCAGGCAGCCCCTATGGGAGTGTGGACTGCATCACAGGTAGGCTGCCGAGGAGGCCCCAAGGCTTGGACGAAGCCCAGGGCATCTCCATTCCTTCTTCTCCCTGCTGTCTGCATTAGGTTTTCCTTTTCTGCTTCCTCTGCTCTTCTCCTGACCTCCTCTCTTGCAGAGCTCCTAAAATGGGCTACCTGGGCCCTAGCGGGTGGAACATGGGATGTCAGAACCGCGACTGAATGTGCATGCCCCAGGAGAGTCCATACATATCAGTTCAAACACATGAGACCAAAGCACTCAGGTCCCTTCCTTGAGGGGGACAGGGTGATGGATTCCCACTGGCCAGTGTGATAAGGCCAGAGGCTCCTCCAAGAGACCCTAGACTTTTGTGTGATGGACAGGAGAGCAATTGCCCTAAAATACAGAGGAAAGGAAGGGTGATAGGCCACCTTAGCTCCAGCAGACTTCCTGGGCCCTCAGCTTTGAGATGGGAAGCTGGGTTTCTGGGTGTCAGTCTTAGACCCAGGACTCAGAGCCCAAACCAGGTCCAGGTAGGGCCAGCAGATGCTAAGGAGGCTCCAGAAGGCTCCAGCCACCCTAGAACAGCCCTCTTCATCTCCTGTTCCCTGCCCCCTAGTTTCTGTGGGCACGATCCACTCCTGTGTTTACTCAGGGCGATTTCAGCTGCAAAGCTGTCAGCGGCAGTCTGCAAACAGGCCCCGATGCTGCCTGCCAAGCGCCGCCAGCCGCCAGCTTGCTTCGCAGGCGGTTCACACAAGCTGCCCGGCCTGGCACCAGGCTGTTAGCCGGCCACCCCCAGGAGCTGGCAGCATCCCCAGGGTGTCATCCCTTAGTGTCCTCATCTGCCAAGAGCTGCTTGTCTCCAGCCACCTTTGCGGCTGCCTCTAGCACCCTTAGACCCAGGAGGAAATGGGGGATTCCAGGGTTCAGTGACACCTCAGGAGTGATTAAGGAACTCTGGGGAGATGGTAACCCTGGAATTCCTCAGGACCCTGTAAGGGAGATACAGTGCCACTGAGACTTGGGCGTGGGCCCACCTGTGCTGTGCCTTATGTCTAGGCAAGAGCTGGCATCTGAATCGGCTGTGGGTCACCTGGGGCTGGGGACCCGACTGCCTTTGAGTCTCCTTATTAGCTGATGGTGGTCAATCAGTTATAAGTACATTCAGCAGCCCTGAGATATCTCCTTCCTAACCCTGCAGACCCTGGACACCAACACTCAGTCCGGCTAGAAGAGTGGCCATAGACCTTAACTCTCCTCAGCCTGAACTTCCTGGTCCTAGGCATGAATGGGCTGGTGGACCATCATCATTGGGAGAAGTATTGGCAGTTGATGGGCTCCTATTAGCTTCAACCCTTGACCCAAGTTCAACCTTGTGGACATGAGGAGTTGCTAGGGTCACACCCCAGTCAACCCTGTTGCATGCTGCCTCTTGAGATCCCAGAACTCTGCCCCTACTGGCTTCCTGTCAGCCCAGACCTATATTGCCAGGCCTTCTGCTGAGGAATAAAGATGTTAGCGCCCCCAGCATCCTCCCAGGTCTGGCACTCTCAGAGCCCCCCAGTTGCAATGCATCACGCTCCCTATTTCACCTCTGAGCTCAGCCAGCTCTATTTTACCTGGCTCACTGAGGCCAATACCACCGGTCCAGGGTTCCCTGAGGCCAGGAAACACCAAGCCTGGCCTTAGGACTGGGCTGCATCGTTTAAGATTAATAATCGCGCTGTCTCGTGGCCTCATAATTAAGTGCTTGTTCATCCCCATTATCATCAGAATGATTTGTTGTTCTCTGGGCAATAAAAGTCCACCTGCTGAGGCAGGGGCCTGCAGGCGGCTCTGCTAGAATTACTGAGGGAGGCCGGCACCCCTGTCTGCAGGTGACTGCTAGAGACAAGGGATGGGGTGCCCACCTCTCGGACCATTGCTCCTTTGTCTTAGCTTTTCAAACATTCTGTGGCTTAAAGTTAACCCTGGGACTTCCTTACTGATCTCAGGAGCTGCCTGAAGCTAGGGCAGCAGATGGCCTGGCCCTGGGCTTATGGTCTAGCAGACCCCACTGGACAATGTCAGGGATCAGAGATGCTACAAAGCAATATGGATGACCCCAGAGGTGTTGTGTCACTTGTATAACACATTCACACACACCACACACACACACACACACACACCCCTCCCGCCTCTCTCCAGGACTGAGTCTTTGGATTCTTCTCTCAGCTCTTCTCTCTCCTTCTTCACTGACTCCATCATCAAAAAGCAGGACAGATCCATATCCTTCCCCACTTCTGAGAAGTGGGGCTGTAGTGAGAGGTGGTGGAATTACAATGCCCAGCCTGTCTCTGGTACCTCCCCATCCTCTGTCAAGTGAGCCCTGAGGCACATGGGCCAGCGAACCCTCCCCAGCTGTCTGGACCCTGTTCTGTCATGGCAAGAGGTATCATTGCCATCCTGGATGCTGGTTTGTGAGACACGTCACTGGCAGCAGCCCTAGTGGCTCAGACCCTGCAGGACCAGGAACCTCACCTGACTCATGACCCTGTGCTCCACCCGGATCTGGAAGGTGGGAAGAGACTAGCAGCTGCCTCTGATCCACAAGCTGAGATGAGGCTGCTGGCCACAGAGGTCACCTGGTGGTCACTCTTTCCCATCTCCACAGACTCTACTCTAGCTGACAGGTATCAACAGTGGAAAGAGGGGTTCACCTTCTGCACCCCATGCTCTCCCTGTGGTTAAGGACAATGCCTGTCCACCTGGAACTTATTGTTACCTATGCTTGTGGGGCCAGTGTCAGTATTTGGTTGGACACTAGAGACACCCACTTCTCAGGGTGATTCAGGCACGCTGTAACCATGCATGGCACCCATAGCTATAATTCACAATGAGTACACACAGACTGATTTGTTTTACTTGGGGCTTTTTTCAAGTTAGGGCTAAAACGTACAAAGTAAAGATTTTACCTCCACCCCCACCTTGAGGGAAGAGAAAATGTAAAATCATGAATTAACAAAGGATATTTGGTCAAACATAACCTCCCAATAAGAATCGATGTTAAAATTACGGTTATTAGCCATATTTCCTTTCAGGAGCAGTTAGAGTCACTTCAGAAGGTGAGGCAATTAATTTTTAAGTTTATGTTACACATTATAACACAGCAGGCCATTAACAAGATGGCAACATTAACCTTAATGTACTTGGCAAAGACAGCTGTGGACATTGGCTGGACAGGCTCCTGAGCTGCACAGACCCAGAACATCCAACAAGCCAGGGCTGAGGGACTTCACCCCCACTTCCCCAGCCAGTGGAAAGGCCGCTATCCAAGTCCACCAGACTGATGGTGGTGGATGCTGTCCACCCCAAGGGAAAAGGCAAAAGTGTCCTGGGCCAGGCCTCGGGAGAAAGCAGCTGCTTGGACTCTCCCACAAGGTAAATACCTTGATGGATGCTGGCGAGGGTCCAGGGAGACTCAAGACTCTGTGTGGGATGGGATCAGAGATCAGAGCTCAGTCCAGAGCTAGGGTCAAAGGGCAGAGACATGCCTCCTCATGGCTTGAGAATTTCCTCCCACAAGCCCCTCAGAGTGACCGACATGGTGCTCCCACCTTCCAGAAAAGGTTCCAGTTCAGGTAGGATCCGTTTTTTATCATCACCGTACCAGGTAGGGCTGGCATTCCTGCCTGCTGTGACTCCAGAGCCAGTGAGCCCACCCTTCCTCCAGGCCCTCCTCACACACCCCTGCTCTTGCCACTGGCCGCTCCTCACCTACAGTGTACCCTCTGCAGGCTCTTCACCAATAGAGACCCTCCTTGGGGATCTGGACAACTGGGAGAAGGGCTACAGGAAATCTGTTCTGCTCATCTTTAAAAGAAGCATCCCAGGCGGGACTGTGGCTCCAGGGTGGAGCACTTGCCTACTATTCGATTCGAGTGGGAGGTCCTGGGGTCATCTCCTCAACAAGGCGGGTGGTGAGAAGTGGGGAAGGTGGGTGGGGAGAATCTTCGGACAGGGCACGAGATGTACAAACATTAGCTCAGACTCTTGAACAGGGAATTGGCTTGAGTAGCCAAGACCACACAGGCCATTCAGGCTACTTGGAGGATCCACACCAGCCCAGGGAACACAACGGTGAGGCTAGCTGGGGACTTGGCCAGGGCAGGAGACAAACCTGCTTCTGCTCCATCTGGACTTCATAGGCTTTTAGCCAGTTCTCTTGACCAAGACTGCAGCTGGGAGTGGCTGGCAAGGAGGTGTGGACTGTGGTTGGGCCCTGGAGTAAGTGGCAGAGGCCGGGCAGGAGGGTGTCCAGGAGCAGGCCGGGGAAGGCTTGCCCTGGGAGCAACAAGCCAGGAAACCAGATCAGGACTGTCTCTTTTCCTTGGTATGAGGCTTTCTCCCTCAGGTCCCAGCTCAGACATCAGCCAGGCCTCAAGCAGAGGGAGGAACGTGGAGCATGGAGACGTGGAGACGGACCACGCCTGTGTCCCACAGCTGAGCAAAGGTGACACCTTTGGAAAAGGTAAGGATATGAGATCTGGGAGATGCAAAGAGGGGAGGGGCCGGGAGGCTGGCTCAGACTAGGGGCCAGTGGTGGGATCCTTTCTGCTGTCAGCGAGGGAATGGGTTGGCCGTCACCTCCAGGAAGCTTTTCTAGCCTGGCTACCCTAGCAAAGCATTCCCCCTCCAATTTGTGTGACTCTGGGGTGGCAGTGAAAACTGTGTGGCTGGACGTATGGGAGCAGAGCTCAGCAAAGGGGGGCTCACCCTAAGGTTTCCCTGGGCATGAAGGGGGTGCCCTACTTCTAAAGAAAGCAGCAGAGGCCACAGCAAGGGCACCTACCAGGTACTACCCAGCAGACCCCGAGTGTCAGAGCTGGCTTCAAGCTCAGCTAAGTCCTGTCCCTTGTCCCTGTCGCCTGACCCGGGCAGGCACCTGTATCTACATACCACACAGCTGGCCAGGAAGAGGTGGCTTCATGCAAGAGACGAGGGCAGAGGGCTAGCAAAAGAAGATTCACTCACTCATTCGCTCACACATCCATCACTCGCTTGTTCCCTCAGTGGTGGTGTTTCTCAAGGCCCGAGCCAGTCCTGGCTAACGGCATGAGATATCTAGTCTCCAGAGGCCTGTGCTCCCTGGATCAAACCCCAGTGTTGAGAGCTCCTCCCTTAAATCCAGGTGTCTCAAGTCCCTTTGGGAGCAGCCCTAGCTACAGAAGGCACTAGAGGAGACCATTCCTCCTCATCCAGCTCCCCGTGGTACTGGGGACCCCTGTGTTCTTGGCCTCTGTTGCTGAGAAGTGCTTCCCTGTGTGGCCGTGCCCTGAGATCATAGCAGAGTCAAGGTCCTCTATACTCAGTGAGGCTGGATTTCAACTAACTAATTATATTCCCAACAACCCAACCCAGATAAATCACTTTCTGGGTACTTGGGGGTCAGGACTTGGACCTGTCTTAGAGTCTGCTTCTTCTGGCTCTCACCCAGCACCATCAGTTGGAGAGAGGCAAGCCCAAGGTACAGGTTCAGCACATTTCCTCAGGCTTGACCCTTTTGTATTCATGCTAAAGCTAGTCCAACTATTCTCACTGGAAACTGAGGAAAGCAGGATGGGAACTACCCTGCCCACTGTGTGAGAGCCTGGAGGGGCCTGGCTCCCGAGGAGCCTGCTTAGGACCCCGAACTCTGGAGTGATGTGCCGCCTAGTCCCCACCAGGCACCAGGTAGACACTTGAGTCCCGAGACCCCTTTGCTACCCATGCCATTGGCCTGGCTCTTGCCCCAGGAGGTGAGCCTTCCTCCCACATTGTAGGGCCAGTTAGAACCTCAATTAGTACTAGCTGATAAAGGGGGAGGGACAGGGGTACCGGGACAGTAGCCTTCTTGCCGTCTTGCCCGGGACCTCTGCCAACAAGACTCAGATGGATCCCAAACGAGCCTGCCGGTCTCACACCTATAACTTTAAATTAAAAAAGCCATGTGCTGTTCTGGGCTCCAGCTGCAGCCTGGTGTGGCAGCCCCATAAAGATCATGTTATAGTACAAGCCATTACGCGCCAGTTTACTGTACACACATTTCTAAATGGTTCGGCAAACAGCAGCCTACTCACGGGCAGGGAAGGAGAACAGCTTCATTTGGGGTAACAAATGATCCTTGATTTGATTTTAAATGCAATGACAGCCAAATTTATTTCTTATTTAATCACTTCCCTGCGCCGCAGAGAGCGGGGCGATATTAACTCCACAGCGAGCAGGCTGCAGAATCCATGGGAAGAGACGACCCATACATTATGTTTACAGGGCAGAGCGAGGCTGCTGCGCAACACACGCCACTAGAATGGGTATTTTTGTCATTTACACAGTAGCTTATATCATTATTTCTTCCTGCTTCCAATTTTTCAGTAATAAAAATATAGGCAATGTGATTCTCTTTGCATTACAGATAAACCATCTTGATTCTTTATTAAATATTTTTATTAATCTGAAGTGCTGCAAAGTGTCGGGGCAAATAAATCAGGCTGGCAGCAGTCATTTCCCCCTGCCGGTAGGAGCTCCATAAAGTGGCTTCGGCAAAGCACAGTGCCCGGAAAGGCCCAGCTTCATCACTGGCCCCCGTCTGCCCTGCTTCGTAGATGTGTACCCTTGGCAGGAGTGACAGTAACGGGATGTTTGTTCTTCAAGATCCAACTGGTTTGGGAAATCACTCCACAGTCCCCTGGCTTGTTCTCTATTTAATTAGAAATTACTCTTGGTTCCACTCGGTGCCAGCTTGGGAAATGCCCCGCTCCAGCAAGGCTAGAGAAGAAGGGGTCCCCCAGGACCCCAGGGAGAAGCAGCCACCGGGCAGGGTCTAGGTGTACTGGGGGTCTGTGCCCAGGGTCATACTGTAGCAGTGGCTCTGGTCTTGTCAGGGGAGGGTCAGTGACAGCTGAGGATGGGCAGGGATATGGTGCAGTCCCAACTGACTGGCTCCTCACCCTGCCCATTTGTTTTCCTGTCCCATGGTGGGGACATGCAGTGAAGGAAACGGGCTAGGATCCTTAGAGGGCACAGTTTCTCTTTCCAGCCTCGGCCACAGACCCATTTCAGAGCTGGTCACAGCTCTAGGCCTGGGGGCTCATGGGGTCTCTTTCAGCAGCATCCCCCCTTCTTTTCCCTAGCTGCCTTGCTCCCCAGGGAAGCTGGTTGGTACCACTCTGAGGTGACTGCATGGAGAAGACCTCTCTGGGGTTACCTCCTCCTGGCTGTTGGGGTCATTGCTGCCTGGGGAGTCTGGATGTATCTGCTCTTGGGTGGGGTATCTGACTAATGGGAGGCAGGCTGTCCTCAGTACCCAGGCACATGGCTGGGCCTGGAGTTAAAAAAAGTTCCAAGGGTCTCCTGGCTTCATTGGGGCATGATATGGAGTTAATTCATCATCAAAGGCAAGAATGATGTGTGTGTGTGTGTGTGTGTGTGTGTGTGTGTGTGTGTGTGCTGGTGCCAAGGCTTTGTGACCTCTGGAATCCCATTAGTCGTGAGGTCCCATGGCCTTGACCTCTGTCCAGTCCTAGTCTGCCTCTCGAATGACAAAGTCTGGCCACTTTGGGGTGTGCTCTCTGTCCTCGAAGAGAAGGCAAGGCCGCTGACTCCACAGTGGACAGCTGTCAAGACTTGTGTCAGCTCTGACCCTGCCATGCTGAGCCTGGTGACCCAGACAAGCCCTGCCCCATAGCTAAAACATAGCTTCCACCTCAAGAGCGGAATGTCCACACACATCTTCTAGCCCCATTTCCTCAGTCTGTGGACCTGGACCTGAAGGACACTCTAGGCATGTTTCCCCCAGGAGATGGTAGAGGCTGGGTCTCTGTGGAAGGTCCCATTAAGTGGAGTGACCATTAAAGGGACCACAAGAGACGGACCAGGGGAGGATTGGCCAGGGCAGGGTAAGGTAGGAGAATGGGAGAGGATGGTGCAGTGGGAGAGGCAGATAGAAGAGACTGGAAGAGGACTGACTTGGCAGTACCTCCCAGGGTGACCCCTCAGAAGGAAGGTGGGGCTCAGCTCTGTGGGGCTCAGAACTTGAAGTAAAGGGCATCCAAGGGACACGTCCAGAGAACCCTTGGTTACAGTCTCACAGCTGTGCTCAGTGCCAAGAACTCAGGGCTGAGTGTCTCTATGACAACCCGTGGGGGTGGAGGGTGCTCATGTTCCTATTTTCCATTGCTTAGGCCAGGGGGCTAAGATTGGGGGCTCCCAATCTCCTCCTTCAAGCCTATAGGTGCCCTATTGGTGTCCAAACTGCCCCCTCCTGGGCTGAAACCCCTGCTGGAGATGAGGTGTCACCATCCTTACCATCCCCACAGTCTTCATGCTATGGTGAAGAGGACTAGATCACAGGAGGCACTGGGAAGGACAAGGTGCCCTACCTACATAACCTTCCAAGTCAAGGGTGTCCCTGGGGCTTGGGCTGTGAGCTGTGTGTTTCTGGGAGATGAGCAGCTCCCGAGACTCAACACCGGAGTTGGGAAGGGACAGGGATGCTGTCTGGCTGGGCACCAGGAGAACACTGAGTCCTTGCCACCTCCTCAGCAGGGAGCATGAATGCAGCTCATGTGTCCTGGCCTGCCCCAAGGAGCAGAGGCTGGTGATGCCAGCTTGGCCACTAGGCTTAGGCCATCCTATCTGAGGCCAGGAGTGCCAACTCGGCAGGGCCAGCTGACCAAAATTTCTGGTTTTGCTGGAAGGATAAGGTGGCTGGGTTGGTGGAGGAATGAATCCCTGGGACTACCCCTGCAAACAATCCTACCCTTTCTTTGCCTCGGTTTCTTATTTCACAGGTAAGACTGTGGTTCTACTGGACAGCCACACTTCTGCTGCCCAGGCTAGAGACTGTCTCACAGGGACCAGGCGGGTGCCTGCTGTGGCCACTGGGTGCTGGGCTGCACTGGCAGTGCCCACACACTTGCTTCAGTAGCCCCATGAGCTCTCTAAGGGCACTCAGGGTATAGGAGGCATATGTGGTCACTTAAGGATGGAAACTTGTCCCTCCCAGTGCCTCCTGTGATCTAGTCCTCTTCACCATAGCATGAAGACTGTGGGGATGGTAAGGATGGTGACACCTCATCTCCAGCAGGGGTTTCAGCCCAGGAGGGGGCAGTTTGGACACCAAGAAGGTGGTGGATCCCTGAGTGCTCCAGGGGGAGGACGCGACCTCTTGCCTAGCAGAGACATTTCTAGAAGCTAAGCCTCTGGGCGTCCCAGGGAAAGAGCAGGTGGGCTCATGTGGTCTCCGGGTTAGAATAGGTTACTGCCACCTGTAGTTGGGGGTAGATCCCTGCCATCCTCCATGGCTCAGGTCCCCCAAGACTCACTCCTAAGGAGCCCAAGGTTCTGTCTAGCCCTGAAGCTCAATTCAAACCTAGAGTCATGGACAGTGGCCATTTTGTGCTTTCATTCCAGTGACTGGGTGCTGTCTTGGTGCCACTTGTGATTTTGCAAGCCTTTTGGTGGAAGAAAGGAAGGGAACTTGTCCAGGGTCAAAGATGGGGCCTTTGGCAGACCCTCACCTAGGCAACAAGCCACCTCTGACCACCCCTGACTCATCCTATTCAGCTGTAAGTAGGGTCATGGAGAAGGGCCCTATCTATACTGTGCCCACACACCCTGTTTGCAGGGCTTTGTTCACAGGTGCCCTGACATGTATGTGTGGGTGCATTCATGCTGTGCCATGGTGCACATGTGGAGTTCAGTGGGCAATTTGTGGGAGCTGCTTATCTTCTTCCATCATACGGGTCCTGGGGATTGAACTCAAGAGGGTGGCAGAATCCGGTGCCTGTGGTGTGATGCCTTGCGCAGCCTTGGTGCAGTGGGAAGGGGCTTGGACCCGCCTAGGCTCAGTGTGCCAGCCTCTGCTGACTCCCCATGGGAGACCTTGATTTGGGGTATGTGGGGATGTGGGGTGGCTTGGGAGAGAGGGCTGGGAGGAGGGAGGAGGTGGGATTTGTGGGTGCTATGTAGAGTGAGTAGAAAATTTCTTAATAAAGAAAAATGAAAAAAAAAAGAGGGTGTCAGTATCCACTCTTCCTGGAACACTCACTCTGAAGGAGGGTCCACGAACCACAGGTCCCCCTTAAGCCTCCCAGCGTCATTCTTACTTCTGTGGCATTGCTCGTTTTTGAGGGACTTGTGTCTGGAACCAGGAAGAAATGACAAATACACGTATCTTACAGTTTTGGGGAAATTCCTGGGGATTGCCAGCCTTGTGAAGGAAGGAGTTCTGATGCCTAGTACATCAATGAACCCTGAGGATATTTTGCAGCCAGCCACAAGAACAAATACCTTGCCATTATGTGTGTGTGTGTGTGTGTGTGTGTGTGTGTGTGAGAGAGAGAGAGAGAGAGAGAGAGAGAGAGAGAGAGAGAGAGAGAGAGAGAGAGAGAGAGAGAGAGCAAGCATGTTCATACATGTAGCTGCAATTAAAACTAACAGAAGTATGTATTTAGGAAATCCTGGGGGGGGAACAGTTATGTCTGTGTCAAAGGGGCACAGGAGCCCACGGGAAAGGCCAAGTGGAAGCAGGTGGAGCCACAGTAACTGAAGACCTGGGTTGTAACTGGAGTGCATTAGCACCTTGGGTCTGTGCTACATGGAATGAGGCAGGAGATGAGCAGGGCATCAGAGACGGATCTCTCCCACAGAAGACAATTCCAGGCCATTTAGGCACGTGAATCCTCACTCCTCACATGATGAGGCACAGTGAGTTACTTTCCCAGGGCCAGGAACAGGGTGCTAGCTTACCACAGAGCAGCCTAGCGCAGGGTCTGCCGGGCGATCAAGGCTGACGACAGCGAAGACAGTGTGCGCTGTCAGGGTGGGATGAGGACGGCCTCTGTAGGACACCACCGTAGTCATGGAAGGTAGGACCCAGCCAAAGGGGGAGAAAACACCTGCCCAGATGGACTCTGAGCCAGCAAGGCCACCGAAGGAAAGAATGTTTGCGATGCTGTTATAGCCAAGTGGAACCTAGGGGGACACTGGATACAGTGTATAATGTTCTGGGACAGGATGGGACACCAAGTAAAAACAGCAAACCTGGATGAAGGCTCAGTTATTGAAAAAGACTAGAGTCCTGGGAGAGTGGTACCGGACAGTTCTGGAGTGTAATGTGACTTTGGATAAGCCACACACTTCATAGGCTGGGGCATGTGGACCAGATTCTGGCCAGGTCCCTCCAGCCCTAGACCCCAGACTGCTTTGTCAGCTGGCCTGAGTCATATCCCTGGCCCTGGCCATCTGTGGGGCACAGAGCGGTTACAGCTGTACTTATGTCCCAGCTGTGATATTCATGGCACCATTCCCCACTGGAGGGGAGTCTGGGGGACAGCCTGGCAGAGGGCTGAGGGACACTGTTGCTCACTCTGGGAGGGACGAGAGAGAGAGAGAGAGAGAGAGAGAGAGAGAGAGAGAGAGAGAGAGAGAGAGAGAGTGGCCGGAATAACCACATTTAACCCATCATAATGTGGAGAGTTTTGTTATGAAAAACACCAGAAAGCCATTAATGTAAATCATGAAATATTCATCAAGGAAGTCACTTAAATGTCTTGTGTTCCCAGAAGTGGCGCTGGGTTCTTCCTGCATCCGGGCGCCAAACACCAGCTACTGAACATCTTCCTATGCGTTAGTGCTGAACTGGAAGCCATAGCTCATACCACAGGCAGTGGCCTCTGTGCCCTCGCTCACCTAACAGGAGTGGGAAGGTGTTGTGGGGGCCGTGACCATTATTCTCCCTCATGTGTCAGTTGCCTCACCAGAAATCCCCGGGATCAGTGCATCAATACACATCCCTGCCTGAGAATGGCCAGAAAGGCAGCTGCCAGGCTGGAGAGATGAGTCAGCAGTTGAGAACACTTGCTGCTGGGTTCAGTTCCCAGCACCCACATGGCTGCTTATAAACACTTTTTTTTTTTTTTTTTTTGGACAGGGTTTCTCTGTGTAACAATCCTGGCTATCCTGGAACTCACTCTGTAGACCAGGCTGGCCTTGAACTCACAGAGATCCACCTGCCTCTGTCTCCCAGGTGCTAGGATTAAAGACGTGTGCTACCACCACCTGGCATTTATAAACATTCTTTTTGTTTGTTTGTTTTTGTTTTCTTTGAGACTGGGTTTCTCTGTGTAGCTTTGGAGCCTGTTCTGGATTTCACTTTGTAGACCAGGCTGGACTCGAACTCACAAAGATTTGTCTGGCTCTGCCTCCCAAGTGCTAGGATTAAAGGCGTGTGCCACCACGGTCTGGCAACATTCTTAACTACAGTTCCAGGATACCCTCATCTGGCTTCTTGGGCACCAGGCACATACATAGTGGACGGACACACACACACACACACACACACACACACACGCACACACACACACGCACATGCACAGGCAAAACACTCATAGATAAAAATTTTTAAAAAATGTCTAAACAAGAGGGCATGAAGATGTGAGGGGGTTGGGATGGATCTGGGAGGAGCTGGAGGGGATCTGCCTGCCTGGGAAATGGAGGTCTAGTTCTCTCTGGTCCCTGCCTGTTCTTGCCGGTGGCAGAAGCAGGGCAAATGTTTGGTGAAACTTGCCAGGATTCTTCAGGACTTCTTGATTTTCTCCATGTTCCCAGGGGTTTCCTGGGCCTTCAGAGTCTGGCCAGGGTAGGCAGGGCCGGATGAGGCTGGGGCAGGAAGTGGGGGAGCTCTGGCTCCTGTTCCTTTGCTTGTGTATACCTGACTTCCCACCTGGGGGGAGGCATGGAACCCCTAGGAGCAGAGTTTGTCACCCTTGTCAAAGGGAGGTCAAGGGTGTGCCACCCAAGGTCACTGTCACCTGCTGGTGTCCAGTTCAGGAGCCAGGATGCTAACGACCACTGTTTGTGCCATAGCCTCACCCCATAAAGTACCTTCTGCTCACAGTGCTGCTGTGACAAGCCACCACGAGTCCCACAAAGCCCATCTCAGTGAAAAGCATGTCGCCTTCCAGCAAACCAAGCCTCTGGAGGCCCCGGGCTCTCAGATTCCCAGTGACACGGTTCCAGGGACAGTTAAAGACACTGGTTACAGTAAAGCTTTGGTCCCAATTCAATCATTTCCAGGGGTACAGCTCACTTACGCACACAGCTGCCTGCTGTTTGGCATCTCTGAGGTTGCCCAGATGCTTGATTCTCAGGCCTGTTGGACCAAGCTCTGATTACCATCGGGGAAACCGTGGGCCCATAGGGTACACACAACCCTCCCCTCCCCTCTCCTCCCCCCCCCCCGCCCCACCCCCTCACTCCCGCTTCTTCTTTCCTTCTCCTCCACTTGTTTTTTCTTTTTGAGACAGGGTCTTGCTATGTATCCTCAGCTGGTCTGGAATTTACTATATGGACCAGGCTGGCCTGGAAATTGCAGTAATCCTCCTGTCTCCGACTCCCTGGAAATTGCAGTAATCTTCCTGTTTCTGACTCCCAAGAGTTGGGATTATAGGCCTGTCAGCATGCTCAGGTAAGAATCTTTTTTTGTTTTGTTTTGTTTTGTTTCGTTTCTTGAGTCAGGGTTTCTCTGTAGCTCTGGCTGTCCTGGAACTCATTCTGTAGATCAGGCTGGCCTCGAACTCAGGGTGATTAAAGGTATGCGCCACCGCCAGGCAAGAACCTTGTTCTTTATACAACCTCTGTGCTATTGCTCTGACACACTCTATAGGGAGCTGTTCTTTCAGGATAGGGGTGGGGGGCTCTCATGTGCAGAGGTGGTCTCTGTCATGGCCATCCCTAGGATTCCTATATTCTTTCTTTTTCCAGAGTTGAGAGGACCAAACTCAGGGTCTTGTGCTTGCTAGGAAAGCTTTTTCCCCTAAGCTAAATCCCTAGCTCTTCATCCACTCTTTCTGAACAGTCAAGAGCAAACGTGGCCACTCACTGGCTCACAGGCACACAGGGGTTGGGGAGGGCACAATAGGACCTGGAGGGGGCAGGCTACACAGGATCCCAGGGGACTGTAGAGGTGGAGTCTGGGGAGGTCGTGGGGCCTAATTCCGAGCCTGTGGGCTCTATTATAGGTATTGCCCTGGGTGAGCCACAGGGCAAGGTGAAGGAGAACAGTCTGGGTACAGAGGGTGAGGGATCCCCACACATCTGGCAGCAAATGGAACTTCTGAAGGTTGGGAAAAGAGGTTTTCTCCAGACAGGCTGGGCCGAAGCAGCAGTCATGAAGACAGTGCCCAGGGGGCGGGGTCTGGGCGGCGGCCCTCCTGTGTGCTGCTGTCACCCTCTTGGAAAGGAGGCATCTCGGAAAGCATTCCTTCCCACAAGGACAATCAGGGAAGGGCATCATGAAATCTGATTTTTCACTTACTGTGAATTTAGTGAATTGCTATGGTTTACCGGGCACTTGGGCCAGCCTATAATTGCCTTAAACAGTAGAAATAGCCCTGGGAAGCTGCTGCAGGGAGCAGGGGACTCCGCTATCCAGTTCTGGAGTACCACCACTTCTACCAGCGCCAACCAGAAGATTGACATCAGGCCAGGCCCTTGGTCTCTGTCTTTTCGTTTCGGAGACACAGAGGAGACGCAGAAAGTCCACTTCGGTGTTCAGTCCTGGTCCACACTTCCAGACAGAAAAGTCTGTGAAGGTTAAGGTTACACAGGACTAGCCTGTACCAGAATGAAGACTGGAATTCAGTGTCTGTGCTGGGCTGGGTCAAGCCTCCCTTCTCCTCACTCCCATCATAGAAGCAGGACATAGAGTGGCTGCCAAGGTCCAGGAACCAAAGAGTGGGCAGCATCCCCTGTGCCGAGGGGAGGGGTAGCCTGCCTTGGGCTCCATAATGATATTCCTTTAAGCTGACAGAGAAGCAAGATGACCTGGTGTCCCCTGGGTCCCTTGAGGAAGGGACAACGGCCCTGCTGCACAGTTGAGGGCCCAGCTCCCAGATGACCGGAATGGTGGCTCCTTCTCATTATTTGGGGAGCTGGGAAATTACTATTCATGACAGTAAACTTAAAAATGAAATAATAAGTCTGTCCTTTTAAGAAGCAAATTGCGATGTCGGAATATTCATGAGCTGTGACTTCACGGGAAAAGGCAGCCGCCGGGAGATTATCATTTGGTTAAGTCAGCAGCAACAGAACTTAGGGAAATGTGCCTGTCAGTCTGAGGAGATGGTGATTAATACTTCCTGTTTGCGGGCCCTTAACGGGTGCATTTTAATGTAATAATTAATTAACCTTGGGGATCACTCACATTTCACAGCTTCTGATGCTGTGGCTCCAGGGGCGCGGAGGCAGCCTCTTTCTGCCTGGTTCCTGTCCTCCCAGGGCACTGGATCCTTGGGACTGACCTCCTGAGGAGCTGAGAGGTCACGGTTGAGCCCAAATCTGAGTGAGAGAGGGCCTTGCGTATGCAGGATGGGGTGGCCATAGGCAGGACTGGGAACAGAAACACAACCCTGCGCTAGTAAATGCCCATGGCCTCTCCCTTAGTGATGCAAGTTGGGGCTCCCCGAACTCATGTCCACTTGGAACCCTAGGATGTGGCTTTTCAGGAGGGGGTCTTTGTATGACCTTTCTCTAGAGTTTGGGTGGTACTAAATCCAAGAATGGGTGTCCTTATAAGAGGAGAGAACAAAGAGAGTCAGAGGGAATGGGCCAGTGATTTGAGCCAAGCTTAAGGACGCCTAGGATTGAGGGAGTCACGGGAAGCTGGGAGGGGCCTGGGATGGCCAATCCTGCTGGGAACTTGATTTTGACTGCTGACCTCCAGCACAGGTGAGAAGGCATTTCTGTTGTTTTAAGCCACAGACTCCCTCATGGAACTGTAGCTACCCCGTGACACTCTAACAGTGGTTGATTATGGTGGCCATTTGTTGTTCAAATGCTAAATGGTCTTATTAACAAAAAACCCTGTACCAGATATTGGGGTAAAAGCTGAAAGATCAGAGAAGCAGAGCAAGCCACAGCCAACCTCATCTCACCAACTCCTCAGCCGATCCTGTTTCCATGAATTCTCAGACTGAAAGCCCCTGAGTCCTCACCTGAACAGCCTTAGCTAAAAAGAGCCTTTAGTTCCTGTCTCCTCACGCCTTATATACCTTTCTCCGCCCTGCCATATTACTTCCTGGGATTAAATAAAGGTGTGTGTGCCAAACGGACAGTAGTATCGGGATGTAATATCATGAATGTAATAAATCAATACAATTAATGTAATTAATAAATATCACAAATACAGTTATTGAATGAATACTGTGAATGTAATCAATGAATACTACAAATATATTTAATATCATGAGTATAATTAATGAGTATCATGAGTGTAATTAATATCTTGAATGTAATTCATGCCACTAAATTGTGAATTTAAAAATGGTTACAATTGCAAATATTATGTTCATTTAAAAAATAAGGTGGAATGTAATCACCATACATTATATGTGTATATGAAATTGAAGACAGCAATGTTCTAAAATAGAAAGTGGTGATGGTGTCATGGGCCTATGAGGATGCTGGACTAAAGTCTATCAAATTGTGCAAACAGGCAAATTGTATACTATGTGAATTATTTGTCAATAAAGATTTTATAAAAACTAAAAAAAAAAAAAGGTGTGTGTGCTTCCCAAGCAAGTGCTGGGAATAAAGGTGTGTGCCACCACTGCCTGGCTCTGTTTTCTCTCTTAGACTGAGTCAATCTCATGTAGTCCAGGGTGGTCTTGAACTCACAGAGATCCAGACGGATCTCTGCCTCTGAGTGCTAGGATTAATGGTGTGTGCCACCACTGCCTGGCCTCTATGTTTAATCTAGTGACTTGTTCTGTCCTCTGATCCTGAGGCAAGCTTTATTAGGGTACACAATGTATCACCACAGCCATTGTCGAGGCCAACTCATGGAGGCCTTGTGGGGAAGAATAGAAACTCTTTAGGAGTTGGATCAGAGGACCTGGTGCTGGCTTTTGTGGTGAACAGGACAAGTGACCAAAAGCCAGTTGTCTCCTCTCTCTAGGTATAAGAGTCTTCCATTGTAAAGTGTTGGACCAGAGATACACTTCTCAGACTGGATCCCCTCAGTGTACCCTAAGGGAGCATGGAAGCTGAAAAGTCTGTCCTTCTATTTCCTTCACTTGTTGCCTAGGAAACATAGTCATCCTTCATAGCCCAGTCCCAGCACCCTCCTCTGGTGGTGCTGCTCCTCAGTGCTCTGTACATCCTGCTCCTGCAATGTGGTGCTCTTTTCAGAAAGCTCCAGCTCTGGGCCCTGCAGAGTATCAGTAGATTAAAAGTGGCCATGCCAAGCATTAGGGTCCTGGGTCACACACACACCTGCACATTTATGTGCACCACATACACACCTATGATGACTGGTATGCCTACAGACACAAACATGCGCACAGGCATATTTCCAAGTAAATTCATTCATACACATATGTGAACAGATATATACACATGTATACATCCATATACATGTTTGCACAGTATACACACTCAGGCCACACATCCAGCCAACTCACAAATACCTGCTCTGAGCTGGACAGCAGCTTACTTGCGCCCTCTAATGGCCTGTTCCAGGTACTGCAGTATCCCCCTTTTGGCAAAATTTGCATCCTAAGGACTCTGTCCTATTTACGGCTGGCAGGATCAAAGACTTGATACCTTTTTGCAGGGAGACCCTTCCCAGATTGCCAGCATAGCTAATGCCAACATAATATGTAAACTGACACCAAACAGGGCTCAATGGGTTGGGGCAGGTCTCCCCAGGGTGCTTGCCATGGTAGGGGAGGACGAGGTCATGGGAAGGAGGGCCATGTTCCTGTCAGCCACCATTCAGGGATGCCACCTCCTCCAGTGAACTCTTGGTGCTTGAGCAGAAGCCAGTACCTGGTTGTGGTAGCTCTTTCCTAATCACAGCCCTCTTTGGTTCCCAGCTGGGCCCTGGGTCTTGCCACACTCAGACCAACTGAGGCGGGGAGCTGGCAGGCTCTGAGAGTACCCATCTGGCTTGTTCTCTCCTTGAAAACTATATGGGTAGAAGGGTGTCCCTAAGGGTGTAAGTAGTGTTGCAAGCTACAGGTTACTCGGATCCTACTCATCAAGTTTTGTGGGCTAGGGTCTGGGGTAAGGGGTCCAGTGTGAAGGTAGTGGTGGGTTTGCCTAGGGAGCCCTGTATAGTGTGACTTCGGGACTTTATCCTGGTCCTCTTGGCTAACGGAGGTTCTGAGAGAGCCCAGGGACCCCTCTGTAGATTCCTTTCCTCTCTGAAGTGGTTCAAGCCGATTTCAATAGCTTTGATTAAGTGACTTCAGGGTCTTGTCTGGCCCACCCTAGGAACACAGGATCTACCGACCAGGAGCTCCACTGCCTTCCCCTGGCACCACTGGCATAAATAGCAGGTACTCAATAAACACTTGCCTTTCTGTGGGCTGGCGGGGACGGGGGAGCATGTTCTCGGAAGCAGAGACTGAGACTGGGCAAGGTGCAGAAAGGCACCAGGTCAGGGAGAAGCTGAGTCTCCATGCAAGCCCATGCATGAGCCAGGCTGGTGAGCAGGGGGAGAACCAAGTGGGTGCTCCCTTGAATACTACATGAGCATCTACATAGCTTAGCCATACCAAGAGGGTTGTGACCTCCAAGCTTCTGTAACAAGGCTGACCTGGGAGGCTGGACAGCTCATCCTTCCTCAGACGGCTTTGAGTGAGTGGTATTTCTGTGTCTACATGGAAGCCTGGGTCTGTTGGAAGAGGGGACTTGTCGCCAACTGGGGAGGAACAACAAACATACATTGCAAAGACCACTATCTCCACAATTTCTCCTGCTTAGCACCCCCTCCTGGGGATCCTGGAGAGCCAGATCTAGCACATGGAAGGGACTCGTCCCATGTCCCTCTGGGCACTCCCTTCAGCATCTCCAGTGACAGGGTGCTCATACTGACTTTTGGCTCTGTGGAAATACTTTGCCAACACTCTCAGTATGCAAATAGGTAGCCCAGGGGATGCAGCCATGACAGGTGTCCAGGAGAAAAGTGCCTTAAGGCCTGAAGAATGGGCTGAGTTGCCTAGGCTTTGGGCAAAGAACAAGGGGTTGGTTGGAGAGAGGCCTGGGGTACTTGACCAGCTAGAGGGGCCTTAGATCCACTCCTCACAACTCCCATTGCTAAGTTCTGGGACCATCTGTGGCAAGAGCCTTTACCTGCATGGCCTTGTGGACAGGATACCCCAGGGTGATGCAACATACCATGTATTGTACTCAGCTAGAAATGGGTCCTATGAACCCTTCTGGGCCCGTCTAAGGTCAGCAGAAATATTGCTTATGACTGGATCTCATGTACCCAAAGATAACTATGAACTCCACCTTCTGATCCTTCTACCCCTACTTCTACATCACCATTCCTGGCTCAATGATAGCTGTTCATTGTTTGCTTGTTTCTTAATTGTAAAAGATTTATTTTGTGAGTGTTTTGCTTGCAAATATGTATTAACATTACAGACAAACCTTTGGAAATCAGAAGGGGGCATCCGATCTCCAGGATAGTTGTGAGCTACCCTGTGGGTTCTGAGAACCAAACCTGGCAACGAGTGAAGGGAGACTGGGAGAGAGAAAGCAAGTGCTCTTAACCACTGAGCCGTCTGTCCAGCTCGTGTGCGTGTGTGTGTGTGTGTGTGTGCGCGTGTGTGTGTGTGTGTGTGTGTGTGTGTGTGCGCCCGCGCGTGCATGCGTGTTTTTTTTTTGTGTATTTTTTATGCAGGCTTTCATATATTCCAGGGTGGCCCTGAACTCATTTTCCTTTCTGGTCCTTCTGGTTCTGCCTAAGTGCTAGGATTATAAACACTTGTCAGGGTTATACCCTGCTGGGGATCAAACCCAGGAGTTCCTGCATGCCAGACAAGTACTTACTGTGACACATTCCTAGTGCCCTGACCGAGACGTTTTATATTTTTTCCTGCCAACTCTGAAGTCGTGTGTGCTTGACTTTGTAGCTAAGGCTGTTGGTGCTGAAGGAAAGAGGCGGATGGGGACCTGACCCGCTTCACACATTCCTTGTAAGAGGCCGGGAGCCCCTGTGGGAACTACATCTCCCGGCATGCCTTGGTGCACTACGTATTTCCGGTGCGGCGGCTGCGGCTGCCGCGGAGCGCCTACCAAAAAAACCACAACTCCCGGCATACTCACGGGCGCACATTACGCACTTCCGGCGCGGCTGCGACAGCGCGCCCCCGGCGGCTACTGCGACGGCAGCAGCGGCAGCGAGGGGACAGCTCCGGCCCCTTCAGTGACGGGCAGCTAAGCCGACAGGAGCCGGGGCGGGGCGGCGGCGGCCAGCGAAGGAGCGCGCGGCGGCCCGGCCCCGCCCCTGGTCCTCCCGCCAGCCCCGGTGACCTTCACGGGTTCGGGCGGCGGGCGCAGGCTCGGGCGGCGGCGCGATGTTCGTGCAGGAGGAAAAGATCTTCGCGGGCAAGGTGCTTCGGCTGCACATCTGCTCAGCCGACGGCGCCGAGTGGCTGGAAGAGGCGACCGAGGACACGTCGGTGGAGAAGCTCAAGGAGAGTTGCCTCAAGCACGTAAGGCCGAGCCCCTTACGACCCAGTTCCACTTCTGCCTCCTACCTAGAAACCAGAAACCTGTCCCGGATTCCGCCCCAGAGTCGCATCTCCACATAGGCACCAGACTTTCACTTCCACCTGGGACCCGACCCTGGGGTCCGCCGTGCAGCCTGCAGCTCCCAGCCGTCGCTCCTCCGGGTCGGGGCAGCACCTCCCGCTCTCTTTCGGAGCGAGCTGCCTCTCTAGGAGAGAGAGTCTGGCCCGGCTGATGGGCGAGCTTTCTTTAATTTCTGCAACATGCTGAGGTAGTGAAGGCAACGAGTGAAGGGAGACTGGGAGAGAGAAAGCAAGGACTCATGGTTTTCTAGTATTAGGGCTTTTTTGATGTTGGGATGAGGTTTTTGTTTTACATCAGCTTTCCCCAGAAGCTGAGAAGTAACTAGATCTCTTTATTAAGAGGGCCCGCTCCTTGCCTGAGAGCCAGCTGCTAGGAACCCCTGGCCTGGGCTTGGCTCTTAGCTGTAGTCACTTAAAATAGTCCTACTCTGGGACAAGTCCCTGGGCTTCTGTTTTCTGCTGGGGCAACAGTTGATTGAGTGGGAAGATCCAGAACTAGGTCTCCTCACCAGCAACTGGCATTTGTAAAGTTTACTTACATGCAATGAGCTTTGTACTATAGTTAGCTTTTTAGTTTTAGGTAGTTAAGTCTTGGAACTAATTTTTGAAGACTTTCTGCCTCTAAACTGCTCTCAGTTAAAGGTGAGACAGGTGCCTGTTAAATCCTGGTGGCCTATGGAAGCACTGTACCAGACCCAATTAGTGCCAGAATTTATGCTAAAGGTGGCCCCAACTTTTTAGTGGGGATTCTGGAAAGTTAGGGATCTGCAGTGGTAGGTTTTATTAAAATGCAGCATTGAGTTGCCTCTAAAGGCAGTCTTCAAATTTTTTAGCAGCTCCTTGGAAAGGGTAGTTTAACATCTCCTTTGTGGAGTCAGTCTGTAATGTTAGACAGGCACCAGGAGATTTGGTTCAAGCCCCTTCTACATAGAGTAACCGTGGGTCTTAGCTTCTGTGGTTCACCTCAAGGAGGCTCACATGGCCAAGGGCAAAATGTATTTAGACTGCTTTCTTGTTTTTCTTCTGAACAAATCTCAGTGGTCTTGCCATCTAGAAAACTCACAGGCTTAGCACAAGCTAAAAGGTTGGGGACTCCTTGGGCATCTAGACTGTTACCTAGCATTTGTCCTTGTCTGGTACTGTGCTGTGTACTCTACCACCTGGTTGGGTTCCTCAGGCCTAAGCTTGGGGTCACTCCAAAGCCAGTATAAGGATTGACAGAGTCGGTGAAAATGTGTTGGCAACTCCAAACCACATCAACATGGGATGTCCCCTCCGTTGGTGTGGCATTTTGCTTAACCCACTAATGGTGTGAATTTACATAATCAGCATGGCAATATTTTATGAAGGGAATAGGAAATGATTGACAAATGCTTACTAATAAATTTCAGGAGCAGTGGGGTAAATTAGGCAACTGATTTTGATATGCTAATTATTAGTGATATTTAATATTCCAGTTGGTATTGCAAGTTGTATCATTTTGAATTTGTTTGTTTGTCATTATCCTTCTTGAAATTGAGATTTTATTCTGCTCTGCATTCTCCAGGTGTGAGGACTGAAGCAGCAGGGGACACAGCGTAATTAAATAACAGGACTAGAGAGCTGAGGCATCAGAACTGACCCACCTCCAGGTCCCATTGTCTGGGAGTCACAGAGCATTCATTAGAAGAGAGGGTTTTCTAGTTGTACCTGACTGTCCCCCTGGAAACCTGTTGGTGCACATCATATTGCTATCTTGACCTGATTTCCTTTCTCCTCATTCTTTTGTGCATACTTGTACTAGGGTTTTTTACTATTATTTATTCTTCTTTCCTCTCTACCTGAGGGGTATGATATAGTCTTTTAAAAATTTTCTCGTACAGAGCACCTGGGAGTCTACTGTTGTATCAAGGAGGGGCTTGTTATTATAATTCTTAAGGAAATGGATTTGTTTTTTGCCCTTTTTTGTTGTTGTTGTTCAAAGTGACTTCACCATGGAATTCCTCTGCTTCCATTGACCATGTCTGGGAATGGGACACAGTAAACCCTCTTTTCTAAAGGGGGTTAGTGGTGGTATGGTGTGATGGAGCTGAAGTATGGAGGGACCTTTGTGTGGTGCAAAGCACCTGGATGAAGCACAGAACTTCTCCCAAGGCTAAACTGTCCCAGGTCCCGTGAAGATTCAGGCCCGGTCATCTTTCTGTGATGTACAGTACCAGACATGAGCAGAAGCCAATGCCGGACACCTCTGGAATATGTGTATGTGATCGTTTGTGGTGGTGTGACGACCTGTGCTTATGTCTTGTTCCTGGTGTGCTGTTGACATGTTTCAGAATACAGTTATTTTATTTTTTAAATTGTATTTCAGACTGTATTCTGAACTTGAAAAATCCATTAGGATTAGCTACAGATTTTAGAATTTCAAAGCAGCCCCCTTAGTATTTCTGAAAGCAGAATGGGTGTTATACTCTTTTAGCTGCTGTGACCAGGTACCACATAAAAGCTCTTAGGGGATGAGTTTATTTGGGTTCATGGTCTGAGGGTTACAGTTGTTTATGGTGGGGATGATGGCTCTGTGGCGATGGGAGCTCGAGGCTGCTTGCTCTCATATCTTTGGATCAGGAAGCAGAGAGAGGGCAGTGCTGGCTCTCAGTTGGCTGTCTTCTTTTTATTCAGTCTGGGACTCCAGCCCACATGATGGTGCCATCACATTCAGGTTTGGTTTTCTTCCCCCTCACCTAATTCTCTGTGGAAAAGCCCTCAAAGTCACCCAGAAGTGTACCTTATGAATGCCTTAGGTGTTTTTTAGTTATCAAACAGCCCTTTCTGAGTTCAAGGGCAGTTGGTATTCTCTGCTTTATCACGGTGGTGAGTATGTAGGCTGCTGTAAGGTAGATTCCATCTTATATTATATGCCCTTTGGTCTTAACAGCTTTGTGTGTGATGGTTCCCTCTTCAAAACTGTTTTCAATCTGAGACTGATGGAAGATTCTAGTATTCTAAAATTCCAGGGTCTAGAGGGAAACACATGCTTCATTTTTTTCTTCTCTTCTGGTTAGCAGCCATATGTACTGGGGCCCTTTGTTGAGTGTGTGCATCATGGTATCAAAGATCCTTCCAGAACATCTAGGAAGGCCTGAAGAACCCTGTGTCCCAAATGTGCTAGGTGGCCCATTCTGGGATGGACCAAAGCTTCCTCCAAGCCTGTGTCTTAGTTCCTTCCAGGTTTTAGAAAGTGCTAGTGAGGGGCTGGAGAGATGGCTCAGAGGTTAAGAGCACTGGCTGTTCTTCCAGAGGTCCTGAGTTCAATTCCCAGCAACCACATGGTGGCTCACAACCATCTGTAATGAGATCTGATGCCTCTTCTGGCCTGCAGGTATACATGCAGCCAGAACACTGTATACATAATAAATATTTAAAAAACAAAACAAAACAACAACAACAACAAAAAAAAAAAAAAAAAAGAAAGTGCTAGTGAGCCATCTCATTGAGTTTCCTGGCTTCTTCCTTTCTTAATCTAACACCAAGGGACCCATGGCAGCAAGAAAGAGTTATAGCCCTTAGCCTTGTTCTGAGTTCGGGGAGGGCCAGCAGCTGACTTGGTATGATGTGTGGTACCTGGGCCTGAGAAAGCTATGTGATGATGGGCAGTGGTGAACTTGTGGAAACTTGTACAAACTCAGGTGAGTATACCTGGTGTTGAACACACAGGCACAGTCATGTGGCACCGGCAGTGTGTTCTTGGTCTTTGTCTGCTTGACAGGTAGAGGATGGTACGACCCAAAGGCAAGCAGGACTCTGTTGTTGGAAATGATGTGTTTGCATTCTGTTTGGGTGAATGCTGGAGCCTGACTGAGCTCGTGAGCTGTGTTTGCCAGGCCTCTGCCTACAGTCTGTGGTGAAAGATGGGAAGGGGTTGCACAAGCCTCCACTGAGTATGTGAAGTCACTTGTCATGAGGTAGCTTCTCTGGTCACCTGCTTGGTCCTTTTGGAGAGGCTGTCTTCCTCAGTACTTGGGATAGTTTGCTTTCCTAGTTCTGCCTGCCTCCTCTGCCCAGCACTCTTACTAGCTGTCTAGGGCCCTGGGGACACAGACACAGCTGTGAGCCCCTGACCTCCTGTAAGCTGCATCTGGAGTGTGGTTATTGCTTGGGCCCAAGGCAAAGCTGAGGCCAGTTGTGTACTGTGCTCTGCTGAGGACTTTGTGATATTCATTGGGCAGGTGTCACCTCCTTGCTGTCTTCTTTCTGTGCAGTTCCTCTGCCCTTCGTGGGTCTGCAGAAGAAGGAAAAGCGAATGAAGAAATCAAAGGGATCTTTAGCTACTCGGGACCACAGACGTTTTCATCTAAGTCATTTGCCAGATCTTCCCAAACTATAGTGATTTGGGTTGCAAGTGCTTATCAGTAGGCTCTTGTGCTCCCAAGCTCTTAGCCATCCCGAGAGTTTACTGTGGACTGGTGATCAGCTTGAAGGCCTAGAGGGGTCAATGCTTGCTGACCTTTCACTCAGCTTTTCATCATGTGTGCAGATTCTTTACTGTCGTTTATGCTTTAACATCTGGACTAGGAAAGAAACATGGGCTGGGGAGATGGCTCAGTAAACTGTCGGCCTTACAGACATGAGGACTTGGGCTTGGATCCCCAGCACCCATGTAAAGGCCAGTGCCAGCAGCACGTTGTAATCCGAGCATTGAGGTGGGGCAGGGGTGGGGCAAAGACTAGAGGATCTCTGGAACTCATTGGCCAGTCACCATAGATGAATTGATGAGCCAGGTTCAATGAGAGATGCTGTCTCAAAAAATAAAGTAGTTGAAGAAGACTCCCAACTTTAGCCTCTGGCTGTCATATGCTTATGGACACACATACAGACACCCACATGAAAAAATATATGTACACTACACATATATACTGTACACAGAGAGAGAGAAGGAGGGAGAGATACGGATAGACAGACAGGCAGACACAGACCGAAGCAGCATCAGTAATTCCAGGTGCGGCTTGAGGTGTTAGACTCTATGTTACTCCTATCACAATTCAATTCCTATTTATAGATCTATGCCTTGATTCTTCCTCCAGGGTGCTCATGGGAGCTTAGAAGACCCCAAGAATGTAACCCACCATAAGTTAATACATGCTGCTTCAGAGAGGGTGCTGAGTGACACCAAAACTATCTTGGAAGAAAACATCCAGGACCAAGGTAAGAAGGCCTTGAGAGGCAGTATCCACAGAGCATGGAGCCTCATCGCTGTGCCACCACATGGCGCTTTTCTGAATTTAGAAAGAGCAGGAGAGCCAGATTGACTCTGGTTTTGTTTGTTTATTTTTTTAAAACTTTTTTATTAAAAGAAGTGTGGGTTTTGGTGTACTTGTGAAAAATAGCAGAAACCTAAACTGAACAACTAGCAGACCTCCCAGAAGCCAAAAGAGTGTTACGTTTAATCCTGTTTTAAAGCAAAGCCAGGTTCTGGAGCGTCTGTGCCTTTCTTTTTGTGATGGGAGTGCTCGTCACAGTGGCCGTTTCAGGGTCCGAGTGAGAGAGAGACACCTCCGCTCTGCACATCCGCTTCTTCATTCCTACTTGGCTCTGGGAGGAAATTTGTCGTCTGTATGTCATGCAAATGAGGACTTCAGGCTGTCATCTTTTATCATGAGCTATGACCAAAGCTCAAAATGGAGTAGGAGGTGATCCCCGTCACCCCACCCCCACCCCCACAGTGAACTGTGGACTGGCTATGGTTCAGGTTGTTTGGGCTTTAGGTCAAGCTCTCTAGCCTCACAGATTTTTAGGACCAAGCCCTTGAAAATAAGGACCTCATGTGAGATGTCCACCAGTGCTCTGTATGGTTGTCACATGCTATGCCCACCTCTTAAGCCACAGGTCATCTATGGTGACCCAGTGGCCACTTCAAAGCTAAGGAGGAAGAGCTGGCTTGGCTTAGGAGGGACCCAGAGGAAACTCCTGCTTTCTGACATCAAGCATCTAGCATTCTTGTGTGTTATGTGTATACATGGATGAATATTCACGTGGAAGTCTGGGGTTGACATCATTTTATTTATTGAGGCGGGTTCTCTTGCTGAACCTAGAGCTTGTCTATATGGCTATTTTGGCTAGCCAGTTTGCTTTGGGGATTTTTCATCTCTGCCTTGCAAGTACTACAGTTATGGATAGGCTACCATGCCCACCTTTCATTCATGTGATTCTGGGGATCTGAACTCCAGTCCTCACTCTTGTATAGAAAGCCCTTAAACCACTGAGCCACCACCCCAATCCCCATCTGGTACCTTTTATGTCATCTATGGCTATGAAATGGTAACTGACTTCATATATGTAACTGTTCAATTTTTTTTCTAGATGTCTTGTTATTGATAAAAAAGCGTGCTCCTTCTCCACTTCCTAAGATGGCTGATGTCTCAGCAGAAGAAAAGGTAAGTTTCAGAGTTTGGAGCTAGGGCTCTTCACTGGTAGGTGTCTCTTGTGCCTCAGACTTCAAAGTGCTTAGTTTATTCCCTGGGCCCGCGTAGTCCCTCCACAACATGTGTGCTGTAAGGGGTCCTTTATCATGGCCGAGCCTGGTGTCTAGTGACGGGAGAGCTGCCACTGGTCTGGAAGCAGAGGCGAGTGAGGACACCATCCTCAGTGGGTGCTCCCTCCGGTGCTCCTTTGCAGTGTGACTCCTGTGTGTCTATCTTTCCCTTCTCCCAGAAGAGTGATGTAGAAGGCTGTAGCTAGGGATCTATCTGCACACAAAGAGCAGGCATGCAGAGAGGTGACAAGCAGCTGTGCACCGGGGTTGGCCTGGGTGTTCTTGCAGCTACGTTGAGGTCGTTGTCCTGGAGTCCCTGTTAGAGGGTGATCTGTGGCTGCACCTTCCCTTTACCTGGGGCCTGAGGAAAACCACACACTTTGTTGTTTGTGTGGTGGCTGCTCCAGAGCCCATCCTTCAGCAAGGTTCTCTTATGCAGTGCAGGATGCATCCTGGGGGTAGCCTGTCTCAACACCAGATTACACACTTGTGCCTGGTGGAGAGAAATGAGATTTTGAAGATTATTAAAACGTTTTTATTTGTGTATTTGTGTTAGTCTGTGTTTCTTTGCCTGCAGAGGCCAGAGAGGATGTCTGATCCCCTGGAGCTGGAGTTACAGATGGTTGTGAGCCTCCTGATGTGGGTGCTAGGAACTGAACTTAGGTCCTGTGGAGGAGCAGCAAGCACTCTTAACTGCTGAGCCATCTCTCCAGTCCCAGGATGAGCTCTTTTAAAGGACAGTCACCTTTGTTTAACACCTTTTCCTGTTTCAGGGGTCCGGACTTCCTTATATGTGCTCTGATGTGCCCGGGAGAGTGTTAATGTCAGGGAAGGATTAGGCTAACTCTTGGGCTGGATCCATGGCCTGATAGCAAATGAGTTATTTTGGAGCCTCTTCTGAGGTCAAGGATATAGAGAGTGCCTGGGCTTCACGCCCTCCTTATCTTTGGCCACCTGGCCGTGGTGGTGTGGGTGTGGGTACAGTCAGGCAGCAAGTGGGCAGGCTTCATCAGATAGTTCCTGGGCCACCTCCTGCTTTCCTGAGCTGATGGCAGAGCTCAGATTACAGTTCTGAGTGTGTAGACTTAAAGTCCCCGTAACTATTAAGAACATAGTTCGGACCATAAACTGTGTGGCCTGCTTGCTTCGGGTACTTGCTTAGGGTGAGTACCTAGCTAGTAGTTTGCTAGAGCTGTGTTGACATAGTACATAACTGCAAAGGGAAACATCATGGCATTATTTAAAATTCTAGCAGTGCAGTTATTAAGAGTCAAAGAGTGCTACAAATCTAATAAAAAATCATACTGGACTCATGTCTCCCAGAGGAAGTCACTCATAACTATAAGTGTTGGGGACAGATCCCGGCTGCCTTATGCTTGCCACTGAAACCCAGCGCAGCCTGCCTCTACTTCTTTCAGCCGTTATCCTTGGCCGTTCTCTTCCTGCTTTCTAGATACTCTGCGTTCATTGTTCCTTCTGCCATGACCAACATTAGATTGTGACTTCTAGTGATAAGGATACAGCTCCCCTCCTAGCCTCCTTCCCTCCAGTGATAGTAGGCTATCACAGGGTTGGCTGAAGACCGTTTCGTGTTTGCTTACTGTCCTAGTTAGGGTTTTTATTGCTGTAAAGAGACACCATGACCACAGCAACTCTTATAAAGAAAACATTTTACTGGGGCGGCTTGCTTACAGTTTCAGAGGTTCAGTCCATTATCATCATGACGGGGAGCATGGCAGCAGATGTGGTGCTGGAGCTGAGAGTGCTACATCTTGCAGGCAATAGGAAGTGGACCAACAGTCACACTGAAGGAAGCTTGAGCAAAAGAGACCTCAAAGCCCGCCCCCACAGTGACACACTTCCTCCAAAAGGCCACTCCTACTTTAACAAGCCACATTCTAGTAGTGCCACTCCCTTTGGTGGCCATTGTCTTTCAAACCACTCTACTTACTATTGTCATTGAAGTATTCTTTTCTGCCAGAGGCACCGGGTATTAAGATTTTTTGGCCTGGTACTGGTGCACACCTTTAATCCCAGCACTCAGGGAGGCAGAGGCAGGCTGATGTCTGAGTTCAAAGCCAGCCTGGTCTACAGAGCAAGTTCTAGGACAGCCACAGCTAGGGAGGAAAAAAAAGGTGTTTTTTTTTTTTTTTTTTTTTTGTAGGGTTAGGGAAGTGGCTTAGTGGTTGAGCACTTGTCTTGTGTGTCCAGGGCCTTGTGTGTAGTGTGAATTGCTGCCCACTGTGCAGCCAGATCTCTCCACTTTCTGTGCTGTATATTGAGTTCTGTTGCTTCCTCTTGTTACCACAGACTCCCCTCCTGAACTTAGTACTAAGGCTTGTGGGGACAGAAGGCTCAGCTGACTCCTGTGCGTTCCTTTCTGAGGTTGTGGAAAGGTATGCTTCCAGGTGCTTTCATGCAGTTGACAGGATTCTGTCACTGCTGTTAGCTGGGGGCTACTCTCAGTTCCTGGGGACAGTTTGCATGGCCTTCCATCTTCGCCAAAGAAGCAGAAATTTTTAGTGGTTGAACCCCCTTGCTGGAAAGAGTGGTATCCTTTGTAAGGGCTCTAGTAGCTAGGCCAGGAAAACCATGTGCTTTTTCTGCATTCACCTGTGCCGTGTGACGAAACCGAAGCCCAGGGCTGATACTCCTGCTTACATCTTCGTATCTTGCAGACTTGGGGACTGTTAGCAGGAAGCGTAGGGCTGTCTAGTTCTCTTCTGCAGAATTTTCTTCTTGTCCTCCTTTGGTGTGTCAGACTTGACCTCACTGTGACATAATACTAAGGAAACATGCTAGAGGAGGAAGAATTTATTTGGGTTTAACTTTTCAGGAGTTTCAGTCGGGGTCAACTGGCTTCATTGCTTTAGGCTATAACTGTTGCAGAGTCATGGAGGAAGAGCATGGCAGACAGAAGCTTTTCACTGCATGGCAGTCAGGAAGCAAAGAAGGATGACAGGACGGGGTCAGGACATGATAATACTCTTTAAAAGACACATCTTCAGCTGGGCAATGGTGGCGCACACCTTTAATCCTAGCACTCAGGAGGTAGAGGCAGGCAGATTTCTGAGTTTGAGGCCAGCCTGGTCTACAGAGCAAGTTTCAGGACATCCAGGGCTACACAGAGAAACCTGTCTCGAAAAACAGAACAAAAGGATACACCTTTCAGTACCCACTTCCTCTAAGCAGGCCTTGCCTTGCCTTCCACAGTTCTGCCATCTCCCTACTTATACTTTGAAGCCATCAATGGATGAAATCATTGATTAGGTCACAGCCCTGAAGAGCTAATTCTCTTTGAAAACATCCTCTCAGGCATGCCACAGGTGTGCTTTACTAACTTCTGTGTGTCTCTCAATCCACAGTTGACAGTGAAGATTAACTGTTTCACAGGGCTAGGTGGAACGTGACTGCATCTTGGTTTCCAGGCTTGGTGTTCCACATCTGACCTGAACTGACAGTTTTACTCTTGTCCTTCTGTGATCACCTCTTTTCCCTGTTCTGTCTGTCTGTCTGAAACCTGGCATCTGTGCCCTGAGGAATTGTAGAATTTGATTATGTACTCTGAAGCAGACTTTTCCCAGATTCTGGAGAGTCAGGTGTTTGAATTCTAGAAATTTGCTTCTGGATCTTTTTTATATTTTGAGACAGGGCCTTGCTAGCTTGTCCTTCTTATTTTTTTCATAGACAGAGTTTCTCTGTGTAACAACAGTCCTGGCTGTCCTGGAACTCACTCTATAGACCAGGCTGAACTCACTGAGATCTGTCTGCCTGTGCCTCCCAAGTACCGTTATTAAAGGCATGCTCCAGGCTGGAGAGATGGCTCAGTGGTTAAGAGCACTGACTGCTCTTCCAGAGGTCCTGATGTCCTCTTTTGGCCTGCAAGGACACATATAGGCAGTACACTCTATACATAATAAATAAATAAATTAAAAAAAAAAAAAAAAGAATTAAATGTAAAAAAAGGCATGCTCCTCCACCACCTGGCTCTAGCTTGTACTTCTATGTAGACTAGGCTGGCTTTGAACTATTGGAGATGTTCCTACTCCAGCCTCCCAAGTGGTATTACCAATGTGTGCCACCACACCTGTTTTTTTCTGATTGTTCTTGATAATTTCTTTCTCTGTAGCTATTGTTGGCTGGCTTGGTGGGCTTGCATCCTGTGCATTTCTTTGACCATATCTTCTAACCATTCTGTAGCCCCTTTACCTGGCTGTTTTGATTCTTGCTGGTGGTACCCTGGTGTGCACATGCTGGATTAGTGTGGCTTTGGGTTGCTGGTAGCAAGACGCCCTCTTCTCTTACCTGCTCCTCCTCCTCCTCACTACTTCTTATTCCCCTAACCTTGAGAGCCCTGGAAGCTTGCGGTGCTTTGTGCCTAGATGGTCTGTGCCAGGTGCTGAATTCCCTGGGGCAGAGGCCTTCTTGCACCCTTCCTGCTCCAGTCTATGAGGGTCGCTGGGGTGAACAGGAAGCAAAGCAGAAGCAGGGTGCAGGAAGGCCCCCCTTCCCCTTTCCTCCCTCTCTGCAGTGCAGCCTCTCACTCTCGGCTCTCAGGTCTCACCAGACTGTTGTTGGCCAAGGCCAGTGAGGTAGAGTAGTGGTTCTTGGATCCCAAACCTCCCTTTTCTGGCACCCGTATCCCGATGCCCTTCAGTAGGTTGGTACGGCCTTGATCTCAGTAGGTTGTGTTCTGTGGGCTCTTGGCATTAACTCTGGCCCCAGTCCGCCCTCTGTGTGCCTTCCCATACCTTCTGAACTGCCTCTGCTGGCTTGGTTTACTCTCTGTCCTCCTTACCTGTGAGCCTCTGCCACCTTCGTCCTTTACTTTCATTCATGGAGGATTGGGAGGCCTCCGGGCTTCACTGCAGCCATTGCTTCCTCTAGAGGACTCTGCCCTAGCCCCACCAAAGTACCACAGGACTGCCACTCTGCAGCACCAGCCTCTTCGTCTTCACCTGCATATGCTTTATAGCAGGTGTAACCATGCCCTAAGCATCTTGTTAGGCTACTGCTTCCTATGCTGTGCCTAGAACTTTCCAGAATCTTCTAGCCTAAGGGGATCACAGCTAACACTTAGGTTACTGTTCTCCTCCCTGTGGGCTGTTGGTCCACATTCACTGTTATACTCCTCATGTTCCTGGGTTCTTCTTTTCTGACTTGAATCATTTTCTCTGCAGAAGAAGCAAGAGCAAAAGGCTCCAGACAAAGATGCTATCCTCCGGGCAACAGCCAACCTGCCTGCCTGTAGCACAGACCGGACTGCAGTCCAGACCACCATGAGAGATGTGAGTACCTGCCTAGTGTGGGGCTGGGGGCATGTCCTCTGGGCCAGCAAGAAGTTTAGGGTTGGTGTCATGACTGGCATATGCTTCTGGTCCTGGCATTTAGGAGACTGAGGCAGAAGGATGGCCTGAGCTCAGGTTTGAGGCTAGCTTAGATGTTATAGTTATCCCACCCCCCACCCCCCACCCCCAAAAAAAGAGAAGACTCTGAAATAGAGTATTCAGGAACTCTTTACTACTTTTGAACGGTTCCATAAATTACACTTTTTTTTTCAACTACAAAGTTGACAAGGTAACTGTAGCACTGGACAGACAGACAGCTATGGAGAAATGCAATGGCTTTGCTCTAAGTACAACAAAGCCTTCAGGGAGGAGTGTGAGCTCCCCAATTACTGTGAACAAGAAAACTAAGTTAAAGTCAGAAGCCTGCAGCATGCTTACGTGGGCTAGTCGATGTAAAATATGCTGTGTATGCAGGAGTTGGGCAAAGTGGCCAGCGTTTAACTTATCAGTTCTGGATCCATATTGGCACTGTTGGGAGCTAAGCCTCTCTGGGGTCTTTTTTTGAAGTGTTCCATTTGATAAGAGCTTTGCAATTCTTCTGCACTGACTGCTACATGTGTCGGTCCCTTCCTGGTTTCTGTGGGTCCAACCCTGGACAGGGTCTCAAGAGGCTTTAAGCTTGTGATATCCCATCTCCAGGCCCAGTATCAGGCAGGAGGCAGGGCTGGGGGAAGAGGGGGAGGATGTCTCTGATCTCACCAGTCTAGGGTTTTTGTTTGTTATTGAGACAGAGTCTCCCTGTGTAGATCAGGCTGACCTTGAATTCACATGTGTCTGTCTGCCTCTGTCTTCCCAGTGCTGGGATTAAAAGTGAGGGCCAAAGTGCCCTCATAGATTGGAGGGCCGTGTCCAGGGCAGGGTTGCAGATTTAATCAGGTTTGTTGGACCTTCACAGAAATGATCTTCTTTTCTTTCCTTTTTGAGACAGGGTTTCACTGTATAACTTAGGTTGGCCTCAAACTCCTAGCAATCTTCCTGCCTCAGCCTTGCCAGAGCAGGGATTCCAGGTGTGTGTCACTTGCCAGGCATGATCTCTTTCTTCATTCTACCGCAGTTCCAGACCGAACTCCGCAAGATCCTGGTGTCTCTCATTGAGGTTGCACAGAAGCTGTTAGCACTGAATCCCGATGCCGTTGAATTGTTTAAGAAGGCAAATGGTATGAGTGGGTCCTAGCCTGTGCCCGCCAACTGTCTGCCCAAGCCTCAGAATGTGTCCCAGCCCCCACACTCAAAACAGGTTCTACTTTCGGGTGATGGGAGCTAGGCGGGAGAAGAGGGCTCTGACCTGTTGTGTGGCCATTCCCTGTGTGTGTAAGAGCTGATGTTAGGGCTCGAGTTTTCTGTGGCATTAGTAATCACCAGGAGCCTTTGCAGATGAGGCTGTGGGGCTTCAAAGGGCCTAGGAACCCCCTCATGGCAGGTCTTCTCTCTTTTTCTCAGCTATGCTGGATGAAGATGAGGATGAGCGAGTGGATGAGACTGCCTTGCGGCAGCTCACAGAGATGGGCTTTCCTGAGAGCAGAGCGTCGAAGGCTCTCCGGCTGAACCAGTATGCTTTCTTTCTTCCCTTGTTGGAGCTGGGCCTGGGCTTCCCTGTGATCTCCCCCCCAAACTCTGGTGGAGGCATACTTCTTTTTTTTAAAGATTTATTTTAAATTTTTTATTTATCTGTGTATATGTGTGTGTATGTGTGTGCGCGCATACACCCTACACATGCACGCCCGTAGAAGCCAGAAGAGGGAGTTGCATCTCCTGGAGCTGGAGTTACAGACTGTTGTGAGCTGCCTGACATGGGTGCCGGGAACCAAACCCAGGTCCTCTGGAAGAGCAGTATGTGCTCTTCTTCTTAAACTCTGAGCCGTCTCTCCAACCTAAGTCATTTCTAATGTGTGTGTTTTAAAAGACACACCTTATTGTCGTGCCTCAGAAGTAGTTTCATTTATGATCTTTTTGGGGTGTGTGTGTGTGTGTGTGTGTGTGTGTGTGTGTGTGTGTGTGTGTGTATGTGTATGTGTATGTGTTTTGAGGGTCTCTTGTTACCTATACTGGTCTTGAACTCCTGGACTCATGCAGTCTTCCTGCCTCAGACTCCTGAGTAGCTGGCACTGAAGGTGTGAGGCACCGTACCTGGCTGTTGGGAGAGTTAAACATTGTCTGTAGATGTGCCCTGCATCCTCAAATTAGGAGAGCCCGAAGCCAGACCTGCCCTGGTGGGCCAGGAGCCCTTTGATAGTCTTCTTGCACTTCTGGTTTCAGTTACTTACTCAGATCCCATATGAAAACTGTAGACCAGAGCTGGTCAGCGGCTGTTCTCTGTGCTGTGGACCTGGGGCCTAGACTCCTTTGTCCCTTTGTTTTGGGCACATGTCTGTGCGTGCCTTGTTGGGTCTTGGGAGTTTGAGGCAAGGGCTCTGTGGAGGTTTCCATACAAGAGATCATCTGCCGCTGTTGCTGCTGCTGTTCTTGCTGTCTCTGTTGAAGCATGTTGGAGCGCATGGGCCAGGAAAGTCTCCTGTCCGTTCCCCCAGAAGTGACCGTTCTGGGGGAGCTGAGGAGAATCTCTTGTCCCCTCTCAGCATGTCAGTGCCTCAGGCCATGGAATGGTTAATTGAACACTCGGAAGATCCAGCGATTGACACACCTCTTCCAGGCCATGCCTCCCAAACAGGGGCAGGTGCAGCAGCTCCCACCTCCACCTCCCCTGAAGCCACTGCGGGAACTAGTGCTGGAGATGAGGAGGCCCGAGATGAGCTCACAGAAATCTTCAAGAAGATCCGCAGGAAAAGGGAATTCCGAGCCGATGCTCGGGTATGTGATGGGGGCCTCAGCATGTGGTTGGCTTTGTGGTTGTGTTGTGCAAGGAAGCTGGGCCACCTGGAGTCTGGGTGGGAGTTCCCATTTAGGCCTGGCAGATCCTCAAATATATATATATATATATCTCACACATACACATTCTGTGCTTGGGTCCAGTTGGCTTTTTTCTGCTCAGTGACATCTCCTGAAAAGCTGAGTATGCAAGCTTCCATCTGCTACATTGTATGCTGCTGCACCTGTTGCTGTGGCCTTTGGGCTGGGTGGGCAGTGTCCAGAGAGCTGGAGGAGCATCTTGTGGGCTGGCAGGGGGTGGGAGTGCGTGATGCTGGTTGGCTACTGGATCAGGACCCAGGATCTAGGATACCTGTCTGCCTTCCATCAACTGCCACAAGTGCACACTTCTGGCCCCACCTCGTCATCACCACAGGTTGATCTTTCTGGCCTCTGTGTTCTTTATTCCCTCTCCTGTTCTTTGCAGCAGTTTAATCCCTCCTTGGCCTTCACTTTCTTCAGGTTACAGATCTGCCCACTCGGCACAAGATACTTGCTCTCCAGATTTTGGTGTCATCTGTGGCTCATATTTTCCTTAGCAATCCTATTGGCCAGGTTGAGAGATTTCTAAAGATAAACGGGGCTTTACTTCTGCAGGGATGAGGAAAACTGCCAGCTAGGGCCTGTGTTTAGTCAGTTGTCCTGGTGCAGTCCTGGGCAGCACCAACTGCACTGCCAAGGCCCTGACTTCTCTCCTTGGCTGTAAAGACGAAACGTTTCCTGCCCTGGCTTGAAGCAAGGGTCCCAGTGCCCTTTCCTACCTCACGTGTGCCAAGTGCTATCCACTGCCTGTGACTGACAGAAACCTGCACTGTACCGTGGTATGCTCCTTGGTGGGCAGTGTCCCCTGGTGAGGTGCTGACCAGCTTGTTCTTCCTTCTTAGGCGGTCATTTCGCTGATGGAGATGGGCTTTGATGAGAAGGAAGTGATTGATGCACTCCGGGTGAACAACAACCAGCAGAATGCTGCTGTGAGTGCCAGCGATGGGCTCTGAGCATCTCATGTCACCTTTACCTCGTGTGCATGCGTTGGGAAGGTTCCTTGTCGGGATTTCCACACAGAGTTGGTGATGGCACTTTTTATGTGAAATACTAGGGAAGATATTTCAAACAGAAACTCAGAAAGTCCTGGACCCACAATGCTTTTTGTGTACATATTCTGTGGGTTATTAACTCTTAAGATTGAAGTCCATAGGATGGGTGTGGTGGCTCATACCTTCAATCTCAGTACTTGGGTAGCAGAGGCAGGCGGATCTCTGAGTTTGAGGCCAGCCAGGGCTACACAGAGAAACCTTGTCTTCAAGAAACAAAACAAACAGAAAAGATAGAATACCATGCCATGAACACATAGTAGCTACTGACAGGCTCTCTGTCCAGGGAGGACTGTGTCATGGGCCTATGACCCCCCCACTTGTGTGTGGAGTCGAGCCTCAGACAACTGAGCCACACACAGTTCTGGATCCAGACTTCCGAGGCTCATTGGCTGTGGTGAGATACTGTCATACTGGGGTTCCCTCAGGTAAAGTAAAGTGTTGTGACCAGGTCTGCTAAGACAGCCGGATTGATCCTTCCTTCTGTCTCTTTGCTGGCTGAATGTAGACCAGGTCTGTTCACGTTAGGGCCCCTTCCTGGCATTGCAGCATGGGAGCTTGTGGAGAACCATACAAAAGGGACAGGTACTTTGAGAAGGGACTAACAGCCGCTCTGATATTCTTGGGTTTTTAGTGTGAATGGCTGCTAGGGGACCGGAAGCCATCCCCTGAGGAGTTGGACCAGGGCATCGATCCCAATAGCCCTCTCTTTCAGGCCATCCTGGACAACCCAGTGGTGCAGCTGGGTTTGACAAACCCTAAGACATTGCTAGGTATGTGTGTCTACTTAGGCCAGCTTGGGGAGGGGACACATGGCGGGTGGGTTCCCTGCACAAGACACAGGTACTGGAGAGATGGTTTGGGCACTAGTGTGCTCTGCAGGTTGGCTTCTACAAGACATTTTAGGCATTTTAGCTATGCTTCTGGAAGCCTGGTCCCTTAAGTCAGGCTCTGTCTTGGTGGGATGGGCCTCTGCAGAGGGGGACTTGAGGAGAGCAGAGCAGTGGCCTGCATGGGGAGAGGAGATGAGGAGATGGTGTGTTTCGGCTTTTGCTTATTATAAGGCACTTCTTTGATCATTCTTTTTATTTGTGATATATATTTATATATTAAAAATCCACCTGTCTCAAAAAACTAAAAAAAAAAAAAAAAAAGAGAGAGAAAGAAAAAATCCACATAATGGGGCTAGTAAGATGGCTTAGTGGGTAAGAGTATTTGCTGCCAAGCCTGAGTTTGAGGCTGGAAATCACATAGTGAAAGGTGAGAACTGACTTCTGCTTGCACACTGTGGCATGTGCATGCCCCCCTAAATAAATAAATAAATGCCCAAAATAGAAGTAAGATCTAAGTTTGTACCTTTAAAAAGTATAGAGCTAGCCAGGCTGTGGTGGCGCACGCCTTTAATCCCAGCACTTGGGAGGCAGAGGCAGGCAGATCTCTGTGAGTTTGAGGCCAACGTGGTCTACAGAGCAAGATCCAGGAAAGGCGCAAAGCTACACAGAGAAACCCTGTCTCGAAAAACCAAAAAAAAAAAAGTATAGATCTAAATAGCTATGCATATGCCCTTCATTTGTAGATAGTACAGTTAGCCAGTTGTAGTGGCCATGCCTGTAGTCTTAGCACTTGGAAGGCAGAGGCAGGAGAATTAAGAGGCTAAGGCCAGCCTGGATGTGTTGCAAGACGCTGTTGCAACCTCTCCGCACTCAGCAGTCACAGTGTCCACAGTACTGGTTCCAGGAAGTGTGTGCAGACACTCCGGTCTCATAATGGAGCATAGAAACTGATGTGGCTTACACCTGCAATCCCAGAGAAGGACAGAGTTCCAGGCCAGCCTGAGCTAAGAGTGAGACTTTGTCTCAAAGAAACAACAGAAAAAGGCACAGTATTGCTTCTACTCTCTAGATTCCTTTTGACTTCTAATGTAACATGAATGCCAGGAGAGTGGCTGTGATTCTGAATTGTTCGGGGATGATGACAAGATGAAAAGTCCATATGTGTTTGCATACATGCACATTTTTTTCTTGAAGTTTTGTGTTTGTTTGCTTGTTTTTGTTTTTGTTTTTTTTTTTGTTTTTTGTTGTTGTTTTTAATTGGAGACAGGGTCTGGCTATGTAGCCTCCTGAATCAAGGTGGGCCTTTCCTCAGAGTTTTAGTCCTGTGAGTGCAGAGAGTTGACCCATCCAGCCCCTGCTTCTTCTGAGCCTTCATGTGCCATTCCCTTGATGCAAGAGTGGCCGTGACCCTGGGGACCTGTCTTTCCTTGGCTTTCCTCTAGGATTCAGCCATTCCTCTGCACATTGTCAATCTCTCACTTGTCCCTGCCTTAAAATGGGGCGTCACTTTTCGGCCACGTCTGTGCTTACTGCCGTATCTCCTGTGAGGTACACTATTCCATGGGCCAGAGGTGACTGTACCCTGCTGTTCAGTGGTGCATGGGTCATTCCCTTACATGCAGAAGCTTGGGGCTGTCTCTCAGTGCACATGGGCTCCTATGGGCGGGGCTTCCAGTGCTAGGGGCGAGCTCAGAGAAGGCATTGCTGCCGCCTGGGCCCTAAGTATCCCTGTGCTCTTTGGTCTCAGGTGGAATTCAGCAGCAGTGTGTGACGTCACAGGGGCCTCTGTATGTCTCTCTCCCTTGGAGGTTCTTCTTTTCCTCTTGTTGAGGAAGTCCTTCACATTCTGAACACAGGCCCTTCCCAGCTTATTGTGTGTGTTGTCCCATTTCTGGTTTCCTATCAAGAGCTTTTGGGAACAGAAGTCCTCTGATCCTTGAACTTGAAAGGTGCCTGTTATCTGTTATGTTCAGAAAGACATTTCTCTAGGGTTGTTGGAGAGTTTTGAATTTTCTTTAAGTCCATCATTTAGCTCTGTGTGTGTGTGTGTGTGTGTGTGTGTGTGTGTGTGTGTGTGTATGTGTGTGTGTATGTGTGTGTGTATGTGTGTGTGTATGGTTGTAGCCTGCATGGTGTAAGGTACAGAGTTTTCTCTTGTGTATTGAGACTGTGTGTGTGTGTGTGTGTGTGTGTGTGTGTGTGTGTGTGTGTGTTTGTAGCCTGCATGGTGTAAGGTACAGAGTTTTCTCTTGTGTATTGAGACTGTGTGTGTGTGTGTTTGTAGCCTGCATGGTGTAAGGTACAGAGTTTTCTCTTGTGTGTGGTTGTAGCCTGCATGGTGTAAGGTACAGAGTTTTCTCTTGTGTATTGAGACTGTGTGTGTGTGTGTGTGTTTGTAGCCTGCATGGTGTAAGGTACAGAGTTTTCTCTTGTGTATGGTTGTAGCCTGCATGGTGTAAGGTACAGAGTTTTCTCTTGTGTATTGAGACTGTGTCTTTGGTGTTTTCACTGTCACTGGTTCTTTCACACTGAGAACATCACTCTCCCAGCCCTTGCCGGGCTGTTTGTAGATCTTAAGAAATTAATAGGTGCTGTCTTGGGATCTGACCAGAGGACTTCTGAGTGTGTGTGGTGTGTGTGTGTGTGTGTGTGTGTGTGTGTGTGTGTGTGTGTGTGTGTGCGCGCGCGCTGGGGTCCAGGGCCTGGCATGCTGAGTACACTATGACCGAGCTTTCTTTTCATATATCAGTGTCTCTCTTACTGCATGGAGATTAGTGTGTTTTAAGATACATTTGGTCAGATAAAAGAAGCTGTCCCAGCTGGTAGTGGCGCACACCTTTAATCCCAGCACTTGGGAGGCAGAGGTAGGCAGATCTGTGAGTTTGAGGCCAGCCTGGTTTACAGAGCGAGTTTCAGGACAGACTCCAAAGCTGCACAGAGAAACCCTGTCTCGAAAAAGAAGGAGCTCTCCCTCATTTTAGGTACTAGGTGTTTAGTCTTGTCTTTTTAGATAATCACATATATTTAGCGGGTGTCACTCCTTTCTTCCTTTTCTGAAATAAACCACCCAGAGTAAGCACCCTTCATCTGCACCTGGTGGGGTCTCCAGTAGGGCAGGACCCAGCTGCGTAGACTGCTGCTCACAGCAGCAGCCTGTTCACAGGGCAGAGCATCAGCACCCTGCATAACAGGACTGAGTTGACTGCAGAGGTGACACATGGCTCTCAGCCACGTCTGCACTGCACACTGGTGCCATCCATGAGGTACTCCTGTGAAGGTCCACAGCAGCCAGGGTGGCCTGCTTCAGCCATCCTCTGCAGGGATCGCACACCTCTGTCAAACTCTAATTAGATATTTTTGATAATGTTTAATAGTAAAATGAAAACTACCTTGGGCTGGCAAGATGGCTCAGTGACTAAAGATACTTGCCACTAAATCTGACAACTTGAGGTCAATCCCTGGAACTCAGCGTAGGAGAAAACCAGCTTCTTCAAATTGTCATCAACTGCGTGCCCTCCCAGTAGATAAAGAAATTAATTTTATAAATTAAGGAATCCCCAAACCTCTGACCTTTATGTTTTAGCAGAAATATGGTAGTTTTAGAAACTTTGTAAGTAGAAGTCACCTTGACCCCTGTGGTGGGTGTCATTCTGGCTTCTGTTTTCCGGTCTTGCCGCCCTGCTTGCTGTGCAGCTTAGGCTTGCCCCAAACCTGTGCTCCTCCCACCTCAGCCTTCCGTGTGCTAGGCGTGTGCCACTGGGCCTGGTTTCTGAGCATTGGTGTCTGTGCTGGTGGGCCAGTGGTGCTGCGGTACTGCTGTGTGACTCTTGCTAACATGCCACACTGGGTTCTTTGTTCTCCTTAACACTTGAGACAGTGTTGGTGAATGCATAGCAGTTGGTTCTCTGGATGCACTGTGTTATTTTGGTTCTGGTCACTTAAATTGCTTTCTGTCTGACTACAGTAGGGCCTGCCTTTCTCGTGCAGCAAGCCTTGCTTGTGCCCTATACTCTGGGTGCAGCTCATATTTCCCGAGTGAGCAGCGTCAGATGACTAAGTCAGAGGCGGGGCATCTGGGCTCTTGTTTGTCTTGTCTGCCCGTTTTCCCTTCTACCATTGCCACCAACCGTGAAAACACCTACATCCTCCGTTGCCGAAGGCCTGATTGCTTAACCACCTGAGAACTGTCTTAGCGTGGTGGAATATCTTGTGTTGGCGGTCTGCATCCCTACTTTTATGTATTGCCCTTGAATATCGAGCATCCATTTTCTCAATTGTGACACTCATTTTAGACCAGCATGTGCGTGCAAAGAACACCTGCCCGTTGCTACCCGGTGCAGACCTTTCAGATGCCCCTTAATCCTGTAGGGTCACTTTGTGTCTACATGTGTATGTATTCGTGTGTGTGCAGATGAACATGTGTCTGTGCCTGTGATGCTGGAGGTCAACCTTACGTGTCATTCCTCAGCTGCCCACCAGATGTGTTATGTTATTTATGTGTGTGCGCAGGCATGTATGGGCATGTGGAGGTCAGAGGGCAGTTTTCAGAGTTAGTTTTTCCCCTTCCACCTGTGCGTCCTTGGGATTGAACTCAGGTCATCAGACTTAGTGGCAAACTCCTTACCTGCTAAGCCATTTTGCCAGCTCCCATTTTGTTTTTTGAGACAAGGTCCTTCATTGATGTGGAAATTGCTGAATAGGTTAGGCTGGCTAGCTAGTAAGCCCCAGGCTCCCCTGTCTCCACCTCCCCAGTACTGGGATTACAAGTGTGCGCTGTCATAGCCTGTTTTTTATATGGGTGCTGGCGATTAATCAGGTTCTCAATTGTACGTGACAAATGCTTTTATCCACTGAGCCATCTCCCCAGTCATAATTTTGTGAAACTGTAGAAAATCAAAGTTTGTCAGGCAGTGGTGGCACACACTTTTTTTTTTTTTTTTTTGGTTTTTTCGAGACAGGGTTTCTCTGTGTAGCTTTGCGCCTTTCCTGGAACTCGCTTTGGAGACCAGGCTGGCCTCGAACTCACAAAGATCCGCCTGCCTCTGCCTCCTGAGTGCTGGGATTAAAGGCATGTGCCACCACTGCCCGGCGGTGGCACACACTTTTAATCCTAGCACTCCAGGCCTAAACTGGAGGCTGGCCTGGTCTACAGAGTGAGTTCCAGGACAGCTAGGACTACACAGAAAACCCTGTCTCAAAAAACCAGGAAAAAAAAACAAAAAAGAAAATCAAAGTTTTCATTTCAAAGAAATGCCTTGTTACATTTTTACTTTTATGGTTTAGTAATGGACCTGGGGCCTGTGTGTGCTGAGCAAATGATGACTGTTGAGCTGTTCTCCAGCCTTCCATGACATGTTCACTGTGCTTGAACATGTAGGTTTTCCAAGCCAATGGTGTTAAATCTGCTGGAGCATATTAGTACAAAGGGTTATGCACATGGCCATTTCCTGTGGTGTCTGACTTTTGAGTCTTACTGGTGGCTTTCCAGAGTTGAGGTGCTGTGAGCTCAGGCTGTTGACTCCCCACTGGTGGCCGATGAGCTGGGGCACTTAAGCACACACACAGTTCGTGGCTTTGTCAGAGGTGGAAGAAAGGGCAGCCACCACCCTGCTGATGGGCCGTGGTCGGGAGTGCTGTGATCACATAGACAGTCTACCTCCCAGCCGATGGCTCCTGAGGTCTGTCTTCTATTCTCAGATCTGTTTGGTCAACAGCTCAGGCACTGTGGTTGGCTCTTAAGGGTGAGTGCCAGGGTCAGCGGTAAGCTCTTTGTGTCCCTGCCCCCTTTCTCTACAGGGCCACTGAGAAAGGCTCAGTGTGCTCATTGGTGTCTGGGTGCTGCCACTCAGCTCTGTTGTCTTCCCACAGCATTTGAAGACATGCTGGAGAACCCACTTAACAGCACACAGTGGATGAACGACCCGGAGACGGGCCCTGTAATGCTGCAGATCTCTAGAATCTTCCAGACACTGAATCGCACGTAGGTGGTGCCTACTGTGCTCCGTGGTGTGCAGCCTCAGCAGCCTCCGAGGCAGTGGGCACAGGGCCCAGCTGGAATCTTGCCTGGATCACAGCTGCGGTGACTCTCCTTCCCTGACCTTACTGCTTCTCAGCGTCTGCCACGTGTTTGAAAGCTGCGGTCCCAGCTTCTGACAGGTGTTTACAGGAAGTGGCTGTCCACTGGGAAGAGGACCGACTGCTGCCCTACCCTCCAGATGCTCTGCTGGGCTCCTGAAGTGCTACTTGAATTGACCCTTAGCTGTCTGCTTGTGGAGCCCACTGTATTTTAAAGAAGGCATGTTCTGATCCAAAGTGTTATGTCAAGTGTGCTAATTTAACCAGAGTGACTCACAGATGACTTTAATAAATAAACCCTTTTCCTATTTCCAGTTGTGTTACTCCACGGCAGCAAGGACATCACACATGTCCCCTAGGCCTGTGCGTCTGCCTCTGCCCAGAGCGGGTGTCGGTGCCGTCCTAGAACTCACTCCGTAGACCAGGCTGGCCTCAAACTCAGATCCATCTGCCTCTGCCTCCTGAGTGCTGGGATTAAAGGTGTGCGCCACCGCCGCCTGGCAGCATTTTTTTTTAATGTCTCTGACTCATCTTGCTGGCCCATGAAGGAGTCCCTTCCTGTGACCCCTGCTCAGTGTTACTGTGTAAAACATTTAGTTCTCAAGTGTGTTTAAGTGTCTTTATGAAGCAGTCACACCTGCCTGACCTCAGCCTCCAAGGTGAGCTGTACACACAGCCACAGCCTTGGCACTCAGCCTGTTGCAGAAACATCTAAGCACGTGTTTCTAGGTGCTGGGGAAGTGACTCGGTGGGTGAAGTGCTTGCTGTAGAAGTGTGAGGACCCGGGTTTGAATTCCCAGCACCCATGTAAAAAGCTGGGCATGGTGGCGCACGCCTGTAACCCCAGTGTTTGGTAAGTGGAGTTTTGATCCTGGGGGCTAACAATGAGCAGGAAGTGACAGAGGAGGATACACACAACACACACTGCACTGCTGCAGTCCCACGCCAGGGCTCTGCCTGTCTGCCTCGTGAGTCAAAGAGTCAGGCATCAGAAGCTCCCAGGGCGGGTGGAGAGATGATGGCTCAGTGCCTAAGAGCACTCACTCTTCTGGCAGAGGACTCAAGGTTAATTCCCAGCATCCACATTGGGTGGCTCACAACCACCTGCCTGACTCCAAACCCAGCTCCAGGTCTGGTTCCCTCTTGTAGCCTCCGCATACACATCCAAATAAAACTAAAGGGGTTCTGCAGGCCATGGGAGTGTCCTATACTTGGGGTTAGGTCCTGATGCTCTGGGCCTTTGTCCAGGATCAATCGATCTCTCTCTCTCTCTCTCTCTCTCTCTCTCTCTCTCTCTCTCTCTCTCTCTCTCTCTCTCTCTCTCTTTCTCTCTGTGTGTGTGTTTTCTACAACATAAATGATCGATCTCTCTCTCTCTCTCTCTCTGTCTCTCTGTCTCTCTGTGTGTGTGTGTGTTTTCTACAACACAAATGTCCTTGGAATGACAAAGTAAACAAACAGCTGTGCCCATGTGACAGCTTGAGAAGCTAACACAAACTGGCTCTGGAAAGGGGTCTTCATTTGGAGAGAAAGGATTTCCTGTTCTGTTTTTTTTTTTTGTTTTTTTTTTTCTTGAGACAGGGTTTCTCTGTGTAGCCCTGGATGTCCTGGATCTCACTCTGTAGCCCAGGCTGGACTCAAACTCACAGAGATCCATCTGCTTCTGCCTCCCGAGTGCTGGGGTTAAAGGCGTGCGCCACCTCCAACTCATGTGGACTTCCCCTTGGCTATCCTTACCACTGTTTACCTGCTAGTGTGTGCCTTCCATGGCCCACTTTTAGCCTGAGGCCTGAGGTTGCAAATGCAGTTTCTTTAATCCCAGCCTCTGCTATGCATGGAACAGTGTGTCTATTGGGTTGTAGTTTTTAGACATTAAAAAGAATCCTGAGTTGTTAATGGTGTGTGGGAGAGTGTTTGTGAGCCACCGTGCATGCAGGAAGAAGGTCAGAGGAACCTTTGTGGAGTCCATTTTCTCCTTCACCTTTATGTGGGTTCCAGCTCTCTAACTCAGGTCATCAAGCTCACCTGCAAGCATTTTACTTGCTGAACCAAACCCCCAGCTCTGGGTCCCAGTTTTAATACACTGTGGAGTCCTGGAAAGAACCACAGTGGTGGTAACCAGTGGCCTCAGAGAGTAACTACCCTAGTGCCAAATTTCCACTCCCGCTTTGGCCACTGGGGAGTGCCCAAGGCATCGTGCTGCCTGCTACTTGATACCCAGCCTCTTGCGGAGCCTTTTGAGTGAACACTTCCTGGCAGTCATTGTTTAGGGCTGGTGTTGCAGGGCTGGCAAAGCATGGACTTCGTCATTCTCTATGTAGACTTGACTTGAAAGCTGGGACCCAGAGAGAAGAAAAACATCTGTGCCTTGAGCTGGCTTCAAGCTCAGCTTATGTCCCAGCTGTTGATGGCTAAGTGACTTCGGCCAGTTGGGGTGGGTTTTGTGGCTCCGAGTTGTAGCTGCTGCTGCTGAGGTGTGGACATAGGTCTAGTGACACCGAGGCCCAACACTTGCACAGTTGGTCTAAGTAGGGCAATCTTCCTATTGAAGACAGGGCAATTGTGTCATTTCCGCTTCTGCACAGCCATGTCCCTTAGGGAACTTGTAGAATGGGTCTCTGTGCAGATCAATGGGGGACACTTCTTAAGGGGGCCACAAGGGAACTCTGGTGGGGGAACTGGATATAGGGAAGGAAGGCCTTGTGGTTCAGGGCTTATAACCTTCTTGAGGGCAGGACCTGTGCTGAGATCCCAGGTTCAGACCTGGCAGGCCATGGAGGTGGTAAAAAAAAAAAAAGAAAGAAACTTAATGGGATGGGTGGGAGGTCACTTCAAGCACGTGGCCTCTCAGCTAGCTATAGATCCTGTTCCCAGAATTTACTTGCCAAATTTCCACACTGGACTTGAAGCACTGCTGTGTTCAGATGGCTTAGGATAGGAAACCAGTGTTTTATTGTAAAATACTTGTATTTAATGGCATGTTTCTCCTCCTCCTCCGTCCCCTCCCCATACACAGGGTTTCTCTGTGTATAGCTCTGGCTGTCCTGGAACTCACTCTGTAGACCAGTCTGGCCTTGAACTCAGAGATCTGCCTGAATGGCATGTTTCTAACTATGGCCTTTAAGACTCCCAGGTAGAGCTGGGCGATAGTGGTGCACACCTTTAATCCCCTGCTCCAGAGGCAGAGGTAGGTGGATCTCTGGGAGTTCTGGGTCAGCCGGGTCTACAGAGCGAGATCCAGGACAGCCAGGGCTATACAAAGAAACCCTGTCTCAGGAAAAGAAAGACTACCAGGTATATTTGGGTTTGGACTCTGTACATTTAGACTAGAAACTATAGTCTGAGATGCTTCTTGTGGGGCAGAATGAGGAGTGGACATACTCGAGAGCTGGCCAGACATAGAGGTTTCTCTAGGTAGCCGTGTGGATTGTGGACCAGTAATAATTGGTGGGTGGGAAGGTGTCCATGTTGTGCTGAGGCAAGAGCATGACCATTTCTTTGTCATCTGTTGGCTTTCCTTCCTTGCTAGACCCTTGCCACCTTTCCGTGGGATGCCGTGTCCTCCATACATACCCTCGGATCCCAAACATGGTGATGTTGAGACTGGTCCTTTGGGGTCTTGTCCCCGCTTTGTTGTATAAAGCCTGCAGTACCTGTATGTTCCTGTCAGCAGGGTGCCATGGGAGCCCAGCTGGGAGGTGCCCACCAGCTGCAGAGCTGTGCAGGGAGATGGTGGCAGGGAGTGGGAGGTGGAGAACCATTGCAGGTTGTATAAGGTGAAGATCTTGAGTGGAGGATTGGATGGGGTGGGGGGTTGCAGAAGAAGGGAATAGGGAGGGAGATGGACAGGAAGGTCATGGGGATAGAGTTCTTTGCCAAAGAAAGGGGCCTGAAGGACAATAGCACATGTAGGTCATAGACAGGGAAGGGACCTTGAAGGTAGGTGAGGTTACTCTCTTCACTACCAGAAGGCTTGAGCTGCCAAGCATAGGATTACCCTAGAGAGTGGTGCACCTCCACCCCTGGCTGCTGCGTGTTCTCCAAGCATAGCCCCACCAGCAGCTGTCTATCAAAATACCAAATATAGACTGGTGCATGATCCAGCCATCCCAAGATGTCAGTAAGAAGTGAGAGCAGCTTGCCAGCAGGTCCTGCACCTGTGTGCACAGCAGAAGCCGCCACATAGACCAGAGGTGGGACGACCCAGTGTCTGTGGTCAGCAGCACGTGGGTCCATCCATCACGTGGGGCACTGCTCAGCTATAACAGGAGAGAAAACCCCTCCTACAATGGGGATTGATCTGGAGGAATCACGCTGAGTGACAGGAGCCAGGTACAGGTTTCCAGAGCTCACAAAGTCAGGACAGGAAGTGGAGTAGTGTGTTTCCTAGGAACAGTTTTAGTTTAGGACACGGAAGTTATAGAGAAGCATGATGGTGATGGCTGCAGTGTGGATGTGTTTAATGCACTGAACTGCACAGTTATAGTGAAGTCAGCTTCCAACCCCAAACCTCCTGGGCCCGAGGGATGGAAGAATGTAAGGATACATACATGTCTTTTAGTGATGATGCTTGGCAAGGAGAAGCAGAGGCCTAGCTTAGGGTTCTTCAGGAGACAACCTTCCTTGCACAGGTGAGTGCCCTGGAAGAAACCCCTAATTGCCTGTCCCTCTTTCTAGCTTCTTTCTGGCCAAGCTGGGTGACCCAGCACTCTGCAGTCTGGTGGTGCTCTCTGGGGACAAGGATGGTGTCAGTTCAGATCAGCCTGTCAGGTTCCAAGCCCAGGATAGTTAGCAGAGAGACCAAGATGGGTGATGCTGTGCTGTCCATTGGGAGATACCTGGATAGAACACCTACCCTCTAGAGAGGTGCCCACAGGAGGCTGTGTGACTGGCAGCCATGCTGAGGACTGAGGAAGAGGACCTCAGAAGAGTTGTGACTCAGGCTCAGAAGCCTAGGAGGAGCAGGCACAGAACTATCCCCTCAGACATCCTTTCTGCTTCATAGGAACCGTTAAGAGTCTCACAGATCCCTGGGGAAAGGAAGAAGCTCCCATACACCCTGTGGGTGTCAGGCTTCAGACTGGCTCCACTTGCTTCTAGCCTTCTGGTCCTATCCTAAAGGAGGGGTCGTTTGGATTCCCAAGGTCCCTACCAGCTGAGAGGCCCTGAATCCTGGAGTTGACTGTCATACTGACTTGCTAGGGCCCTTCACATCTCTGCCCCTAGTGGCTGGTCTCTGGTTAGATTATAAGGCACAGGCCAGGGAGGCCATGGTGGTGGTGATGGTGGTGGTGATGGTGGTGGTGATGGTGGTGGTGATGGTGGTGGTGGTGGTGGTGGTGGTGGTGGTGGTGGTGGTGGTGATGGTGGTGGTGATGGTGGTGGTGATGGTGGTGATGATGGTGGTGGTGATGGTGGTGGTGATGGTGGTGGTGATGGTGGTGGTGATGGTGGTGGTGATGGTGGTGGTGTGATGGTGGTGGTGATGGTGTATGGCTCGTGCAGGCCATTCAGCTCCTTGCATTCAGTTCTTTTTGTTACATTTTTTCTTCTGGCCAGCCAGCTCCTAGAGGACAGCAGCCAGCTCTTCCAGGTGTCCTAATCCACCCAGGGCTGTGGCTTGCCCTGTTCTGTCCTGGCTTTGGGGGCACAACTTTGTTCTTGTATGTCCTGGTGCCCTGGCCCTGCACGCTGAAACTGTTTGCTACTGTGTCCCTTGAGGGTAGGTTTTCCAGTTAAGAAGTGTGATGCCATGTATAAGGTCTCCCCACCCCCACCATTGGTCACACAGAGACAGATATCACCTAGTTTTTTTCCCTAGGGAGCAGCTCTACCCCCATGGACTTTACTGTTCCCAGACAAGGTGAGACCACCTGGTCACAGAAGCTGTCTCCCTGGATGCTTAGAACCTCTTTCCAGGCATGGTCTTTTTGTTTGTTTGTTTTTGTTTTTTTGAGACAGGGTTTCTCTGTGTATCTCTGGCTGTCCTGGAACTCACTCTGTAGACCAGGCTGGCCTCGAACTCAGAGATCTGCCTCCGTCTGCCTCCTGAGTGCTCGGATTAAAGGCGTGTACCACCACTGCCAGGCTGCAGGCATGGCCTTGACTTGGTTCTGTTCAGCTTGTGGAAGTCTTTCGGAACTAAGGGGCTGTGTGTGAAGACTTTGTCCTCCCTACCTTGAGGCTATGCGTCAGTTTCTTCCTTTACCTGGATAGGAGTTTGGAAACTGCTGGCGGGTACCTGCTCAGACCTGGGTCTCTGCTGGACTGAGTTCCATCTTCCTTCACACCTATTTTATTTTGTTGTATTTTTTTTTTTTTTGAGACAAGAGTTTCTCTGTGTAGCCTGAACTGACCTGGAACTAGCTTTGTAGACTAGGCTGGCCTCAAACTCACAGAGATCCACCTGCCTCTGCCCCCAGAGTGCTGGTATTAAAGTCATGTGCCACCATCGCCCTGCCTCTTCACACCCATTTTAATTTGGGTCCCAAAGAAATGTGGACACATCTCCAGTGTGCAGAGACACAACTGCTGGAGGGCTACACCAAGTCAAGCCTCGAGCACGTTCTTCAGCATTTACCGTGTCTTCAGAATTCAGAAGGTCCAAAGGTGACAACAGGTAAGCTGTACTTTTGTCCCAGAAGCAGCTGGGCTTGAGATGTATGGAGTGATGTGGCCAGAGGCACTTGACTGTGGGCTTGGGAGACCCTAGGCTTGGACTTGAGGAAACAAGGCGTCTTTCTACTTGCCACTGTCTAGACCAGTGTTCTCATTCACCACATAGCTGGAATCCTGGGCCGGCATGGATGTGTGAAAACACAGCTACATCCTTGGTTTGGGCTGTGTGGTCCACAGATACCTGACTAATAAGAGACAACATCCACACCACTCAGTCCATTGTACAGTTGCTGGTAGCACAGCACCTGCTGGGTGGGGGTGGTGTGGGGGACAGATATATGTTCCAGGAGGGCAGGCACACCAGGGGTATTGTTGGCTCTTTGGGGGCCTGCCATCCAGCTTCCAAATAAATCACACACCAAGGCTTATTACTTTTTATAAATGTCTGGCCTTAGCATGGCTTGTTTCTAGCCAACTTTTCTTTTCTTTTTTTCTTCGATTTTTTTCAAGACAAGGTTTCTCTATGTAACAGTCCTAGTTGTCCTAGAACTTGATTTGTAAGATCAGGATGGCCTTGAACTCACAGAGATCTGCCTGTCTCTGCCTCCCAAGTTCTGGGATTAAAGGCATGCACCACTACTGCCCAGCACCTAGCCAACTTTTCTTTTTTTCTTTTTTTGGTTTTTTTTTTTTTTTTTTGGTTTTTTGAGACAGGGTTTCTCTGTGTAGCTTTGTGCCTCTCCTGGAACTCACTTGGTAGCCCAGGCTGGCCTCGAACTCACGGAGATCTGCCTGGCTCTGCCTCCCGAGTGCTGGGATTAAAGGCGTGTGCCACCACCGCCTGGCTTAGCCAACTTTTCTTAATTTCAATTATCCCATCTCCCTTTTGCCTCTGGGCTTTTCCCGTTCTCTTACTTCTGTAATCTTACTTTCACTCTTACTCCATGGCTGGCTGTGTGGCTGGGTGGCTGGCCCTTGGAGTCCTACTCCTTCCCTGGCTACTTTTTCCTTTCCCTAGATTTCTCCTTCTATTTATCCTCTCTGCCTGCCACCCCCACCGATCCTTTCTCCTACCTTGCTATTGGCCATTCAGCTCTTTATTAGATCATCAGGTGTTTTAGACAGGCACAGTAACACCGCTTCACAGAGTTAAACAAATGCAACATAAACAAAAGTAACATACCTTAAAATAATATTCTACAACATTTCCTTTTGTCTAAAGAAAGGTTTTAACTTTAACATAGTAAGACTGTATATAATAAGAACAATTATCAAGTAAAGATTACATTCACAATGCACTGAATTCCAATTCATTTGTGTCTGGTACATTTAAAGAAGGTACTCCATAATCTATACTATCTTAGTAAATCCAAAATTTTATACCTAATTTACTTTCTATCATATCTAAGGAAAACTGCAACTATAACTATCTAGTCTTCAACTCCATCAAAGACCCCAGAAGGATGTAATATTATTTAAGTAAACAAAAGGTGCATTACAAACAATGTCCAAAACCTCTAGAATGTCAGAGACATCTGACTGCCTGGACAGTCACCCGAAGTTTTTCTGCAATGTTGGGGCATCCATCTTCAGCCTACAGGCCCATAGTAATTGGCACACTTTTCGATAAAGCAGGAAATTTGAACTGTCCCACCTATAATGGCAAAGTTTGTCAGTCACTTTCCTCTGTGGCCTGCAGAATGTCTGGCAGTTTCTTCCATGAAGTGGGAACCCCGAAGGCCCATCCTGCCTTGTTTTGGCAAAGTTCAGTGGTCACTTTCCTGTGGGTCCTGCATGTCCAGTTTATACAACATACTGTCAAGCAGTCCAGGCAAGAGCAGCTTCTTGCCCAAATTGCTAGCCTTGCCACATTGAAAGAAAACTCCATAAGGAGTTTCTTCAATGCCTATCATCTCTGAAGTAAATTGGTGCTGCCAGGAGCAGATGTGTCTCATTGTCATGAAAAATGCTAAGTTAACAAAACATTTTAAATGCCATATTCTGTAGGTCTTTGAAAGGTTTGAAGACCATCTATCTATCTAAAATATATCTCTGTGGGCTGGAGAGATGGCTCAGAGCACTGGCTGCTCTTCCAGAGGTCCTGAGTCCAATTCCCAGCAACCATAAGATGGCTCACAACCATCTGTAATGGGATCAGATTACTTCTGGTGTGCATGAAGAAAGAGCTCTCATATACATAAAATACATAATAAATAAATCTTTAAAAATATACAATTTTGATTGTTATAAATGACCAACCACTAATCTATATTTCCTGATTATCCTATATAGTTTATAATAATAGCTTTCAAAAACTAGAACTTCACCCTACATTTCCAAATGAACTGCATAGGCACAATACCTCAATCAAAAATAGAAACATACATACAATATGTTGTAACAAAAATAACCTTAAATTTTATCAGTATACAAAAATCCTTTACACGAAAGTAGAAACATATATACAGTGTAACAAAAATTGTAGATGAACGGTCTTGTTAAATAAGAAACACAGAGCCAGTGCAGAGATGAAAGCCCAAGAGGTCAGAGCTGAGAGCCTTACCCTTCACTGCTGTTGTTGTCCTCTTCAGCAAGAGAGCTACTTTCTGTCTGTCTGTCTTTTTTTATAGACTTTCTATTCTGCCTTCATTGGTTGTAAACCCAACCACATGACCTCCTCATCACTGCCTATCTGTACAGACCTCCAGGTCTTCTATGGTTGGTATTGAGATTAAAGGTGTGTGTTTCCATGCTGGCTGTATCCTTGAACACACGGAGATCTGCCTAGCTCTGCCTCCCAAGAGCTGAGATTAAAGGTGTGCGCCACCACCGCCCAGTTTCTGCTATGGCTTGCTATTAGCTCTGACCCCCAGGCAACTTTATTTATTAACATACAAATAAAATCACATTTCAGTACAATTAAAATATCACCATACAAAATAACTTTAAATTTGTACCAATATACCAAAATCCATGCCAATGCAAAATATCTGAGATTAATAGTTGTTTTTTTTTCTCCTATATTCCTATATTCCCCTAAATGATAACAAATGTCCTATATTCCTATATTCCCCTAAATGATAACAAATGTCCATAATGTACCAAATAACTAAAGACCACCCACTCTTATCCTGTGGCTGGCTGTGTGGCTGGGTGGCTGGTCCCTAACATCCTCCTCACCTTGTTCTCTTGCTCCTTGCTCCTCCTTTTTCTCCTATTTATTCTCTCTGCCTGCCGGCCCTGCCTATCCCTTCTCCTGTCTTGCTGTTGGCCGTTCAGCTCTTTATTAGACCAATCAGGTGTTTTAGACAGGCAAAGTAACACAGCTTCACAGAGTGAAACAAATGCAACATAAAAGAATACAACACCTCTTTGCATCATTAAAACAAATGTTCCACAGCATAAACAAATGTAACACATCTTAAAATAATATTCCACAACACAGGGGCTTCACAGTGGGTGCAGAGCTGGGATAGGGCTGTGCTATCGCAGGAGCTCAGGAACTATAACCCCAACTGCACAAAAGCCTGGGCAGGCTTGCTTGTCTCCAGAGGTCTAATGGCCATACCAGGAGCTTTAGTCAGTAAGTGTATAGCAGACATCTAAACAGAGGACAAGTGGGCATCCCCTGGAGCTTGTGGAATGCATCCTGCAGCATTTAGGAACATATGGTTATCCTAAGGAAGGTTAGGCTGGGCACAAGCTGGGACTCAAGTTTGGGACTCCTGGGTGGCTCAGAAATTTTAGCTGCTACTGTGGTTTATGACTATTCAGTGCTTAGCCCTACCCAACTAACAGGCAATCCAACTGTTGAGTCTCTGAGAAGGATAGCGAATTTAATCAGTTCACTGAGTTTAAATAGCATTTTCTCTTTGGGGGAGCAGAGAGGCAGCCCTGTGCCTGTGCTCAATGGGTTTTGCTGGTGCTCTGTGCTGAGAGGCCAGGGTAGAGCTGCTCTGGCCCCTTCCATACACCTTCCACTGTAGAGTCCCGTTAGCGCCTCAATAAAGCATTCCCTAATCACCCCAACGAGACTCCACACATCAAGTGAAGCTCTGGGGGATGGTGCTGATTTTTAGGGTTTTGTTTTTATTCGTAGCTCTTCTTTTATTTGGATAGCAGTTTCATCATATATGGTCAAGAACATTCAAATATGAACCCCAATAAATCCAGATGTTAAATATTGGTCTTCAGACGTTATAGCCAATGATGCCATGTTTGCCTATCATCTCTCCGACATAACCACAGCCACACTTCAGTGACCACCAAACTATTCGGCATATCTCCCTTAACTGTTAACTGTTGAAGCTACCAGTTTTAGCACTTGGGATTTTTTTTCAAGCTCTGTATAGCTATAGGAAACTCAGCAGGAGTTGGGGAATCAGGGCAACCTTGGTGTACTACCAAAATGTGGCCAATCATAGCTCTGAGTTTACCAGTGCAGGGGCCTTCTCTGAGAGGTGATGAACTGAGCCGTGGTCTGAGGTGGAAGGTCCATCACCTTGAACCACCAGCTGAATGTCGCCTCTGGAAGCTTGTTTGCTGTTTTGTGTTTATGTCTGTCATCTTGGCACTGCGGCTTACAGGAGGTCAAAGCTAATATGGGATACATGGTGAGGCCCAGTCTCAAAGAGCAAAAAAACAAAAACAAAAACAAGCTGGGCGACGGTGGCGCACGCCTTTAATCCTGGCACTTGGGAGGCAGAGCCAGGTGGATCTCTGTGAGTTCGAGGCCAGCCTGGTCTACAGAGCGAGATCCAGGACAGGCACCAAAACAACACAGAGAAACCCTGTCTTGAAAAACCAAAACCAAAACTTTGAATTTTTAAAATGTTTGTGTTGAGAATTTTATTCCCTTAACTTCTAAGGATATTTAAGATCCAGTTTCTCTTTTTCTTTTTTTGGAAGTACATACAAAAGTGGCCTGTGTTGAGTAAACAGTTGATGGGTTTTGTGTGTGTGTGCACTGGGTCCTTTCCTGCTGAGAAATGACATTCTGGGGTTCACCTTAGTTGTCCCCTCATGCTGGGTCAAGGATACCATGGCTATAAGCAAGACCAACTCCATCTCTTCCCTGACAGTGAATAAACAAACACAAAGGAATCGGCTTAGTGAAAATCACTGAACTCCCATAGGGAGTGAAGCACTGGCCTGTGCGGATGAAGCTCCCCAGTCTGGTGCTAAGTGAAGGAGCCAGAGCGGAAAGTGTACTTTGAGTCAGCAGATCCAGAGCAGCCGAAGTGCTGCAGCCTGGTGCGATGGAGCTGGAATGCGGTGAGTTAGACAGATGTGCAAAACGTGCTAAAAAACCACATCACACACTTCAAAAGAGTGAGGTGTGTGACACAATATTAATCTCAAGCATGTTTTTTGATTTTGTGTATGAAGATGAACATGCACCACAGTGCTCTTAACCACTGAGCCATCTCTCCAGCCCATGTATGTTTTCTAAAAAGAACTTTGAAATAGGGCCAGCAAGATGGCTCAGTGGGTACAGGTGCTTGCACTCAGCCTGATGACCTGAGTTCAACCCCCAGAACTCACAGGGTGGAAGGAGGAAATGACTCCTGCAATTAGTTGTCTTCTAACCTCCACATGTACACGGTGGTATGTGTACATCCTCATTCACAAAATCACCGCGTTCCAGCCCCATCACACCAGGCTGCAGCACTTCGGCTGCTCTGGATCTGCTGACTCAAAGTACACTTTCCGCTCTGGCTTCTTTCACTTAGCACCAGACTGGGGAGCTTCATCCATACAGGCCAGTGCTTCACTCCCTATGGGAGTTCAGTGATTTTCACTAAGCAGATCCCTTTGTGTTTATCCTTCATCCACTGATGGACACCTGACTGTACTGTCGCTTGGCTGCAGCGAATAATGCTGCTGGTGTGTGGGTGTCCATGTTTGATGTCCCTTCCACATTTCTACTGGACACAGGTGACCACACCTAGTCCTTTCTGTGCTATGTACCCTTTAGGTAATCTGGTAAAACCCAGACCTCTTCTGAGAGAATGCCCCTCCCCTGTTTTGAGACAGGATCATGCTATATGGCACAGGCTGGCCTTAAACTCTCAATCCTCCAGCCTCAGTCTGTCCAGTAGTCCTGGGATTACAGGAGTGTGTCACCACACTTAGCAAATTAAAAGTCAGTTCACTGTTTTAAATTTCTTTTTTTCTTCCTTTGCCATGATAGAGATGGAATTCAGGGCCTTACACATGCTAGGCAAGGGTGCTACACTGAGTCATATCCCTAGCCCTGCTTTTCTTTTTCTTATTTATTTTTTTAAATTTTAAAAGAAGATTTATTATGTATACAGTGTTCTGCCTGCATGTGTCCCTGCAGGCCAGAAGAGGGCACCAGAACTCACTACAGGTGGTTGTGAGCCACGATGTGGGTGCTAGGAATTGAATCCAGGTCACTTAAGCCATTGCTCTTGTCTTAGTTAGGGTTACTGTTGCTGTGACTTGACCAAAAGCAACTTGGGGAAGAAAGGGTTTATTTGGCTTACATTTCCACATCACTGTTCATCACTGAAGGAAGTCAAGACAGGAACTCAAGCAGGGCAAGAACCTGGAGGCAGGAGCTGATGCAGAGGCCGTGGAGGGGTGCTGCTTATTGGCTTGCCTCCCCTGGCTTGCTCAGCCTGCTTTCTTACAGAACCCAGGACCACCAGCCCAGGGATGGCACCACCCACATGGGCTGGGCCCTCCCCCACTGATCACTAATTGAGAAAATGTCTTACAGGAGAAAATGGAGGTATTTTCTCAATTGAGGCTCCCTTCTCTCAGATAACTCTAGCTTGGGTCAAGTTGACCTAAAACTAAGCCAGTGTAGCTCTTAACCACTGAGTCATCTCTCTAGCCCTTCCACCTTAGTTTTTGAGACAAGGTCTCTCATTGAACCCAGCTTGCCAGTTTAACCCAGGAAATAAATGGCCATATAAATTCAGTGATGTTCAAAATCCAGTAAGTACTTGTGAACAGTAAATAGTCCTCAGAACGGGTGACAGGGTGCATTTCTGAGTTCTGTGTCCAAGCTGGTGTCTGCCCGATCTTTTTTTTTCTTCCTGTGTAGCAGAAGCTAGCCTTGAACTCGCCATCCTCCTGCCTCGGTCTAAGTGCTGAGATCTTAGTGTGAGATCACAGGTTTGCACCACCACATCCAGCTTCTATCTAGTTTTGCACAGAGAAGTGTCATGAAGGAATGTTTTGGTTGAAGACCTGAGGGGTCTGTACTGGGGTCTGGAGCAGCCTCCCTCCCAATTCACCTCTCAGCTCTACCCAGATTTATCAGGAATGAGCCCAGGAAGGGGAGGGGAGCCTACTCTTAATGGGCCACACAGCCTCTTACTAGCAGGAGCTCCTACTGTGCTTCCAACTGGTGCTGCTAGAGTTGTAAGTTTCTGGGGAGGACTCCTGAGAACACCCTAGACTCCTAGCTCCTGGGACGGGGACGGACAGCTGTCCTAGGTCACAGGTAAACTGTTACAAAGGTCTCCCTGCTCAGTGCCCTCAGGTGGAAGACCCTCCAGATGGCCTCTTCCCAGCTTCCTGTAGTGCTGTCTTAACACTCTTTCAGAGCTTCCTGTTGACCAGGGTGGTATGGTCAGGGGTCTTCCCATTATACATGCTGGGGGCCAGGATGCTTCAGATTTCTCTGCTGTCTGCACACAAAGAGTATGAATTCCAATGCAAGGGCCAGGAAGAGAGGAGTAAATACCATGTTTGAGCAGGTAATGCACATCAAGCCTTCTGTGGCTATATTCCCTTTAGGGACATGGGCCATCCTCACCATTGCCACAGGCAGGAAGTGGGCCTCAGAGCCACGCTGCACCACTTTCTCCTGGGCATCTGTGATGAGCCTGTGTCCAGCAGTGGTGACTTATGGCATACTAGTTCATACCTGTTGTGTGTCTGGGTGGGGGTGGAGGACCAGCTTGAACCAGAATTTGTGAGAAGACAGGTCAGGGAAGTGGGGCCCTGGCTGGCCAGGCAGACTGTTGTGTAGCAGGAATCTTAAATAGCCTTATTAATAAAAAACAAACCCAGGGCCAGGTATTGGGTTAAATGCTGGAAGATCAGAGAAGCAGAACAAGCCACAGCCACCTCACCTTGCCAATTCCTCAGCTGATCCTGTTTCCTCAGACTGGAAGCCTCTGAGTCCTCATCCAGAATGAATCTCAGCTGAACTGCTGCTCAAAAGCCTAAAAACTTAACCAGCTAAAAGCTTCTAGTTTCTGGTCTTCACGCCTTATATACCTTTCTGCTTTCTGTCATCACTCCCTGGGATTAAAGGCTGGCTTTCTGGGATTAAAGGCGTGAGTCACCATGCTTGGCTGTATCCTTGAACACACAGAGATCCAGGTAGATCTCTGCCTCTGGAATGCTAGGATTAAAGGCGTGTGCTACCACTGCCTATCCTCTATGATTAATATTGTGGCTGTTCTGTTCTCTGACCCCAGATAAATTTATTAGCGTGCACAGTATTTCGGAGAACACAATACCACCTCACTGTTGCCCTCCTCTAGGAGACACTGGAGGATGCAGGACAAGGTTGTTTTCTCTTGCTCTGGTTGCAAGCTGGTGTGTGTGTTGGGGGGAAGGGAGGCGAGCTACTGCCAACTGTTTGACAGGCACGTTCATTGTATCCTGACTGAGGATTCAAGGGTGGCCAGAAAGAGAAGCTATTCCTCCTGCCTCCTCAGAGCCTGCTAGCTTCTCTGATAAGCTACCCCTCTTATCTCCTAGGGTGACTTGTTCAAGGTGCTGGGACAGACCTGCCTTCAGGTGGGGCCAAAGCCTCTCCTTCCCATGTTGGACATGAGCACTGTGCAGAAGCCTGGGCAAATGGCTTTGAAATGAAAACAAGCCCAACGCCTAGACAAGGGCTAATCTCGCCAGCTAATCTCTCAGAAGTCAGCTTAAATACACAGCTCTAAGCAGGCCAGCGTGGCTACTGTTCTTCTAGGCTCAAGTCCATTCTTCCTTTGTACAGTCTGCTGCTGGAGCTCAAGGGACCTCAGGCTGTCCCTTAAGCCTAGGGCACTTTGTGTTGCTGGATCCTCCATCTGCTTGTCAGCCATATGACCTAGTGTCACCAATGACTCCAGCACATACTTTGATGGTTCTATCCTGGTCAAACTCAGTGGCTCTGCCTAAGCCTTCACCCACGTTCTAGCCTCCTGTCCACTTGCAGGATGTCTCCCAAGGGAGCAGGGAATGCAGCAGGCATCATGTTCTGTCTGCAGCCCAGGCAACTGTCCCAGGCCTTTTCTTGTCTAACCCATAATACTTCTGCTCTGCCACCAGTACAGAACTAGCTGGTGCCCACTCCAGTCAGCCTTCTGCCCCCACACCTCCTGCTTCCTCTCCTGCTGCTAAAGGAGGAAGAAGGAAGGCCCTTCCTGCTAGGCTTGGCCCAAATGTATGATGCCAGCACTCTGCCGACCTACCCAGCACTAGACCTTCCTACTACTGCAGTGTGCCAGTGGGCATCCCAATGATGTGATCTTGTCAATCTTAAAACAGACTTGGTCTACCGTACCTTCTGCAGCCCCTCAGTCCTAGCTCCCCTCCTGAAACTGTAGCTATTGTGAGAATTCTTTCCCTGGGGAGACAAAAAAAAAACCCAACCCTTTCCTCATAAAGATAAGGCCTCAAAGACAAACCAAGGTTCACTGTGAGGAACCACTGAATTTATTGGGCTTACCTACAGAACATGGGTGAAGTGCTACTCATAAAAGTGTGGGACCCAGGGGGCTGGAGAGATGGCTCAGAGGTTAAAAGTACTGACTGGTCTTCCAGAGGTCCTGAGTTCAATTCCCAGCAACCACATGGTGGCTCACAACCATCTATGATATCTGGTGCCCTCTTCTGGCCTGCAGGCATATATGCAGACAGAACACTGTATACATAATAAATAAATAAATAAATCTTTAAAAAAAAAAAGTGTGGGACCCAGCCAGGTGGTGGTGGCACACATCTTTAATCCCAACACTGGGAGGCAGAGGCAGGCAGATCTCTGTGAGTTCAAGGCCAGCCTGGTTTGCAGAGCCAGTTCCAGGACAGCCAGGGCTACACAGTAAAATCCTGTCTCAACCCCTAACCCCCCCAAAAAAGTGTGGGACCCCAAAGCAGCTGCAGCAGAAAATATTTTTTCTTTTTTCTTTTTGTAGTCCTGGATGTCCTGGAATCTGCTATGTAGATCAGGCTTGCCCCTAACTCACAGAGTTCTGGGATTAAAAGCATGAGACACCACACCTGACTTTGCACCAGAAAGTCTTTACGCTCCACAGATGGCTTCCTATTAGCTGCAGAGATGGAGGTCTCCACCTTCAGTTAACCTTCTCCAGTCTATCTACTTTAGGCCACAAGCAATTAGGGTGCTGTGGAATAATCCTTTTGTATACTGTAAAGATTTGTCACTCGAATTGGTTTAATAAAACACTGATTGGCCAGTAGCCAAACAGGAAGTATAGGTGGGGTGACCAAACTAAGAATTCTGGGAAGAGGAAGGGCAGAGAGGGCAGTTGCCAGCCAGACGCAGAGGAAGCAAGATGAGAATGTCATACTGAGAAAAGGTACCAAGCCATGTGGCTAAACATAGATAAGAATTATGGGTTAATTTAAGTGTAAGAGCTAGTTAGTAATAAGCCTGAGCTATCAGCCAAGCATTTATAAGCAATATTAAGCCTCTGAGTCAATTATTTGGGAAGCAGCTGCTGGGTATTTGGGAGTTGCTGGCAGGACAGAAATGTCCACTACAACCCGGCAGCTGTTCTGCTCAGAGGACAGCATTGTATGACAGCAACCCATGCCCGCTTTCCCTCATGGCACTGTACGGTATGACTCTGTTATAGCAACTGCATCCTGTGCTTCCTGGGGCCTCTGTTCTCCTTTATAGTAACAGCAACCTGTCTTCCCTACTCTTCTGTTCACCTTTACCTCAACATTCTTAACAAGGGTTGATTTGGGTTGTCAACTTGAGGGGATTTAGAATCTAGGAAACAAACTCAACACACCAAGGAGGGCATTTCCAGAGAGGTTTAACTGAGGTGACATGCCCCGCCCTGAATGTGTGTGGCACCATCCTATGGGGTGGTGATCCAGACTGAATAAAAATGAGGACACAGCTGAGCCCCAGCATTCATTTCAGCCATCTCCCACCCCTCCTGCCATGTCTTCCTTGCCATGTTGGATTCCACCTTCAAACTGTGAGCCCCTAAGTTGCTACTTGTTAGTATTTGGTCATAGCATTAAAAAAAAAAAAAGTAATTAACACAGGATGTGAATACTCATTGTGAGGATGTCTGTCCCCTTCAGTCTTTTGTTTCACAAAAGTGACTGCCAGGGATAGTAAGACACCACCAAAACCGAAAGTCACTCTCCAGATTCCTGAATGAACTTCCCTCTCCTCCCCTGCCTCTCCCATCTTGGTTGAACACAATGCTTAGGCCCAAATGGACTTAGATAAAATGGACAAATTCCTAGAAAGACACAAAGCATGGAACCTGACTGAAGAAACAGGTAATGTGAGTAGACCTATAGCAAGGAAGAAAGTTTGTCATGAAAAGCCATCTATTGGCCGGCAGGCTTGCTGCACCTGCTAACCTGAGTTTGGTCCCTGGAATCCACTGTGGAAGAAGAGAGCCAATTCTGAAAGCCATCCTTTGACCGCCACAAGTGCGCTGTGGTACATGCACTAGCATGACCCTCCTCACCACAAGCCACCCATTAAGACAAGACCAAGGTAGGTCTATGAGATACTGAGAGAGTTCGTACCAACTCTTCCCAAAACTATAAGAGGGGCGAGGTGTAGTGGCTCACATCCACAATCTTAACACTTTGGGAGGCTGAGCAAGATTACCATGAGTAGGAGAATGAGTTTCAGACCAGCATGGCCAGTAAGGTCTTGCCTCAAATAATTAAACCAAAGTGAAACAAGAACATAAAAGGAACACTTCCAACTTACTTTATTTGGCCCCCAGCAATCTCCTACTAAAACTGCCACAGACATCACAAGCGAACTGAAGACTAGACTCTGCCATGAACACTCAAGAGATATCAGTAAACAAAGGTAGGTACATATAAAAAGGATTATGCTCCACGCCAAGTGGAATCTCTTCCAGAATACAGAGGTGGATCAGTATCTGAAAACCAGTCAACATTATACACCACGGACAGAACAAAAACCTTTATGTGACCAGCAGGTGCAAAACAAAGCCCTAGACAGAAACCCCAGTTTCTGAACTGAACACCTTTAATCCCAGCACTCAGGAGGCAGAGGCAGGCGGATATCTGTGAGTTCGAGGCCAGCCTGGTCTACAGAGTGAGAGCGAGATCCAGGACAGGCACCAACACAACACAGAGAAACCCTGTCTCGAAAAACCAACCAACCAACCAAACCAAACCAACCAAACAAACAAAACAAACCCCAGTTTCGTAAGGAAAAACACTGCGATGACTTGGAATAGATGGATTTCCTGAGCTTGATAAGGAACACCTACCAAAACCCCACACTCATAGTGCAAACTGCTTCTTCCAGATCAGAATAAGACAAAGAACCTGCTTTTCTCTGCTACGCCACAGAGCGCTGAAGGCTCTAGACCAGACAGAAAGGCAAGAATGAAAAGGCACCCAGGTGGCTCTCGATCCAGAGGACATGTCTGTATTTCGGACATCTAGAGAACCCACCAAGGGACCATCTAAACTAGCAATGGGCTCCTCAGAGCTGCAGAATACAGGGCCAGCACACCAGATCACTATCCCTGACCCCTTTCCACTTCTCTCCCATTTATCAGCTTTGCCCTGCTACCTGCCTGGCATGACCCCACATCCCAGCCAGGCCAAGTTCTGCTGTTCCAACCCCTTTGGTCCTACACTCTTTTGCACCTGGGGCTCTGGGTTCTGTGACTTTGCTGTTTCTTACACACTGGGGTTTACATCAGCCTACTATAGCAATCCAGTCTGCTGCTTCCTGGGCAGACCCACACCAAGCTTACTTCTTGCCCCTTTCTGCCCAATTGTCCCCCCCCCCTTGTTTCTCCCTGGCTACCCAGTCCTAACAATTATTTTATTTATTTATTTTTTTTTGGTTTTCGAGACAGGGTTTCTCTGTGTAGCTTTGTGCCTTTCCTAGATCTTGCTCTGTAGACCAGGCTGGCCTCGAACTCACGGAGATCCGCCTGGCTCTGCCTCCCGAGTCCTGGGATTAAAGGCGTGCGCCACCACCGCCCGGCCAATTATTTTATTTTTGAGACAGGGTCCTACTATGTAGTTTAGGCTGACTTGGAACTCGATTAGAAACGGATGGCCCTGAAGTCACAGAGATCCACTTGCCTCGGCCTCCCGAGTGCTGGGATTCAAGGTGTTTGCCACACCGGGCCTCTATCCATTTTTTATTTTGTTTTTTGAGACAAGGTCTCTTCTCCAGTATGAAGCCGGCCTTGAATTTCATCCAGATCCTCCTGCCTCCACCTCCCCAGAGCTGGGATAACAAGCACCGGATACCATGCCCAGCCTCATCCACCTCTTTCTGATTGCATGCACTCTCTCCTCCGCATCTGAGGTACAGCATCCGCTCTACCCACTGCCTTTTTTCTGTGGGTAGGGAGGCTCTGACAGTGATAGAGGTTAAGCACTCTGAAGCTTACAGATGGGGGCCAGTATGGCCACCCACACCCACCACACCCGTGGCTCTGGGTTCCTACTGCTCCCCAGGGGCTGGTACATACATTGTCAGCTCTCCAGTGACATCTTCCGCATTGCGCATTGCGCACCCAGGTTTCACAAAAATACTCTTGCTCCTTTCAAGCACTAAAATGCAGGCCACACACGGCGTTGGTCTTACGTACTCATTCCCTCTAGGCGCCCAACCTGAGCGAGAGATCATGCCAGTGCCCATTTGGGGTGAGGGGTTCGCGGTTGCTCCGGACTCCGAGCGCTGCTGGGGTTGTTCTGGATCTGATGTCAGGTGCTCTTCCCGAGCCGCGCGCACTCTGCCGGCCCCGGTGGCGACGTCTCGGGATCTCCGTCGGCAGGCGCAGCGCCCGTGAAGACCTTAAGGATGCTCAGTTCTCAGAGAGCCGGCCTTGTCAGAGGTAGACGCAGGAGTGAAGCTCTATCAACCCGCGGCGCCGGATGATACTCCCCCAAATCGCAAGAAAAGAGGAGTCCCCAGGACAGTATACTGCGCCTGCGCAGGACCCGGGCTGGGGGCGGGTCAGGGGCGTGTCTACTGTGGCAGAAGAAGGGGGCGAGGCTGGGTGGACGGGCGTGGTTACTGCGCTTGAGGACGAAGTAGAGGCGGGGCCGAGGGCGTGTCCACGACGACTGAGGACGGGGACTAGGCTAGGTTAGAGGGGCGTACCCACTGCAGAGGAGGCGGGGTGGGGGCGGGGCCGAGGGTGTGTCTGGAGCGCCTGAAGAAGGGGACAGGTACTGAGCTTGCGGAAGGAGGGCGGGGCTAGCGGGGCTACAGGGCGGTGCCTACTGCGCCTGCGGAGAAAGGTGGGGCTGCGGGAGGCCCTAAGTGCGCCTGCGTGACGCGGCGGCGGCGCGTTAGCTTCTACCCGTTGGCCGCCGCCTCAGCTGCCGCTTCTCCGGGGCCGCGCACGCGCCGCCGTCGCCGCCGCCGCCGCCGCCCCCGGCCCGTCCCCGCATCGCGCCTGCCCCGCGCCTGCCTTGGCCGGCGCTTGCCCGCCGCCGCCTCCCCGGCCCGCTCGGCGCCTTCTCGGCCTCGGCTCGGCGCCCGCAGCATGCAGCAACAGCCCGGGTGGCGGCGGCGGCCGTGAAGCAAGGGCCGTGCGCCCGAGCGGGCGGCGCGGGAGGGCGGCGGCGTCTTTGTTGCGGCCGGGCCGCCGCGGCCTTTGTCTGCAGATGGACGCGGGCGGCCGCTCCGCCGCCGAAGGCTGGAGGAGGATGGAGGTGCCGCCGGAGGGCGCCGACCTGGTGCCGCTGGACCGCTACGACGCGGCGCGGGCCAAGATCGCAGCCAACCTGCAGTGGATCTGTGCGAAGGCCTATGGCCTAGGTGGGCGGGCGCGGCTGGGTCCGGGTCCGGGGGATGGGATTACAGGGGGACGAACGGGGAACGAATAGGGCTTTGGGATGGTACTAGAGGGGAACCGACGGAGCATGGACTGGTGTCGGACGCGACCGGGAGATGTCGGGCGGATGCGGGAACCGGGGGATGGGACCAGCGGGAGACCGACTGGGGTCGGACTGGGACGGGGGATGGGACCAAAGGGGAATGCGATAGCTGTAGGCTGGGATCAGAGGGAGAGAGACGGGGAACGTATTGGACCAGGTATGACACCAGAGGGGTCAGAAAGGGGACTGACATGCGGGGAGATGAGACCAAAGAGGGTCGGACGCTGGACGGACCGGGCAGGGAGGTAGGACCAAAGAGGACCCGACGGATCTGGAGGATGGGACACTGGGTAAGGTCTGGGGACAAGGAATGGGAGACGGAGCCAAGGTTGGGAATGAGGCCGGTGACAGGGCTAGGGCGCGCCTTCGCGTGGTGTCGGTTCAAGACTTGCTGTCCTGGCGGCGGCCCAGGTGAGCGAGCGCTGAGGTTGCCCGGGGTCGGTCCTGGCACGGGACTGCGCTCGAGTGTCATCCATACTCCGAGTCTCGGGTAGGGTGGAGGGTGCCTGTCTGGTGCAGTGTTATTCTCTAGCGACTGGACTGGCTCTCTGAGTCTAAGAAAGACTCTCTTGTCTGAATAACCACTGCCTAGGCATCTCCTACTGCAACAGTGACCAGAAAGGCTTAGTAGTTTGAGTAGTTTGAGGCTTAGTCCAAGGGGACAAACCCAGAGTCCCGGCTATTCTGGTTTATGTATTAGGAATTTTGATACTTACCAGGACATGAGCCATTGGAAACTCCAAAGATATATTTTGTGGTACACAGATTGTGCAGAAACCGTCATGATCCCATTTGGTTAATTCCTGTTGTGAAGAACAAGGTAACCTTGTGGTGAAACCCCATTTATGAGGCCTAATATGCTTAGTGGATTAAGACGCTCTGGTTTGGTGCTCTGGGAACTTTGCAGTCCAAATAGTGCTGGTAATGAATTGACTGGGAGGCTCTAGTATCAGTGACAAGTGCCTTGTTTCAGGCACAAAATGAAGGGTTAAGAACTTGTGAATCCCCCTAATTTGAAGCATAAATTGCCCTTGTTCTGGCAAAAACATTACAGACAGGCTGGGTTGCTGAGATAACCCTTTCAGGAAAGGGTTAGGTGACCACTTTAGAAAACTTGCTAAGCAGGTGTTCTCTGTGACAGTGGACTGTGTCGTTCACCTCCCACTAGTCATAAGGACAGACATGTTTAGTGAGTTTGGGGAGTAAATAAACTGCGTTATTTTAAACTTAATGCTGTGGTGTAAAGCTAGCCGTGAGGAAGTAGTTCTTTCTCTTACAGTTTTCAGTTTTATAATTCTTGGTCACTGTTTCGGTTGGGTTTCAGGTTTTGCTTGGTGGTGGAGAAACACTGCTGTGTAACTGGCTTTACCTGACTTTAAAAAGTACAGTTGAAGAAGCTGGGTGGTGGTGGCTCATGCCTTTAATCACAGCACTCCAGAGGCAACACAGAGAAACCCTGTCTTGAAACTCGCCCCCCCAACCCAAACCAAACCAATCCAAAACACTGAATAACCACTGTAATTGATAAAAAGTGTCTGATACTTTACTAGAGCAGATAGTGTCTAGCCATTGGTCATATCTACCATCACCAGCCCCACAGACCCCTTCTTACCTTGTCACTCCCCCCCTCCCCCCAATAAACCTTTGCTTGCTGTTCTGAGCAGTATCATTCCGTTTTTTGTTTGTTTGTTTTTTGAGACAGGGTTTCTTTGTACAGTCCTGACCGTTCTGGAACTTGCTCTGTAGACCAGGCTGGCCTCAAACTCACAGAGATCTGCCTGTCTCTCTGCCTCACCAGTGCTGGGATCAAAGCTTTGGGCCACCACCGCCCGGCATTATTCAGTTTTGCATTTTTTTTTTTTTTGGAAACAGTATCTGGCTTGGAATTTCTTATTTAGACCATTCTGACCTTGAACTCAAGAGATCCACCTACCTCTGTCTCCTGCGTGCTGGCATTAAAAGTGTGTGCAGATATACTGGGCTAGTTTTTCGTATTTTCTAGCCTTTCTAGTGTTATCTTTTGAGGCTTTCTTTCTTTTTGTAGTACGTTCTTAAGTTCATCTTAGCTCCCAGCATCTTTTGCTCTGCTGTTTAGTATTTGAACAAGGCTAGTCTACCACATGCCGTGGTCCTACTCACAGGTGCTGGCTCATTTCAGATTTTTGCTTTTAAACATGGTGCATCCTGTGTACAAGTTTTCACTTCTGTTTTAACCTTTGTGCTGGGCATGGAACTCAAGGCTTTGCTAGGCAAGTACTCTTGCTGAACTGCCTTCTGTGTTTTTAAGATTGGCCATGTGAGAATAGTTTACTTAGACTCTGTTATTTACTTTCTAGTTTCTGTAACAGGGTGTGTTCAGTTATGTGTAGCCTTAACATTGAGCTTGGGGTTTGTAGTATTGAGATAAATTTTCCTCTCTCGTTGTTGGCACCTGGTTTAGTTTACTTTTATTCTAGCACCAGATTACTCATGAGATCTGATGCCTCATCAAATAATGGAGCAAATGAGCTTTACGGTTTTAGATTTGGTTTTTTGAGACAGGGTTTCCATATGTAACAACCCTGGCTGTCCTGGAACTGGATTTGTAGACCAGGCTGGCTTGGAACTCACAGCGATCTGCCTGCCTGTGTGTGCCACCATGCCTGGTGGTTTTAGAATTATTAAGAGTGCTCATATGAGGACTTGGGAGGAAGAGCAGGACTGAGGACCACCATGGGCCCTGAGCCTAGGTGACCTCATGACCTGAGACAGGACTCTGCTAGCAGAATGCACTTCATATGAGTGTTAGGAGGTCTAGTTCCCTTCTATTAATTGTAAATGAAGTTTCCATTCTATACCCAGAATTTGGGAGGTGCCAATTTATATGACCAAGCTGGCTCGGCTGGAGAGGTACTAAAGGTGTTTGTAGCCTGGTATGAATTTAGTTCTACCAGCCAGGAGTTGTGTCTTACGGGAATCAGGGTGGGGAGGGAGTTTTGGCAAGATACATAGGGGACCCCCTGCCCCCATAAAACTTTGATCCTATTCCAGGGGTGAATCTTTTATTTTTGGCAACCTCCATGTGCCTCTCAGCTTAGGCTACTGTTCACTGGTCATGCTGCTTTCCATTTGGATGCTTCAGTGACAACGTAGTTTGAGTGGGTGGTCATAGGGAAGGGGTCTTGTATGCTTTATGTGTTAGATGCTTTTTGGTTAAGTCACGAAGTGAAACCAGTTTTCGTTCTGTGTAGGAGTTGAAAATGTGGAACTGTGGGGCTAGCTGCTGGAGACTCCATTGTCATTTGCCCCCTGGAGTCTATGTCCCTGTACCAGGCTGCTATCCGTAGTGAGTGACAAGCTCTGGAGCTCACCCTAGGCCTTGGGCTTATGGTCATGAAGAAACATTTTCTCCAGAAATGATTCTGCCCTCGTGCCACAACCAAGATTTGGGGGATGTCCTGTACTCTATTTTTAGGTTCCTTCTCTTCTTTTTCTGGCAACTCTTGCATTGCATTGACAGTCTTTTAGTTATTTTTTAGGAGTAACTTATTAGGCATGCTGAAAATTGTTCACTTACATGTGTCTGCAAAGAGGAGCAAAGTCTGCTTAGCTGCAAGAGTGTGGTAGCGTTGGTTGTTTGATAGAGAAATTCCGAGGGGTGAGTGGAAGGACCATTTATTTTACAGGGTAGTGTGCTGGACGAGGGCTGCAGCAGTCCTGGCTTTGCTTCTGGTCCATTTGCATTGTGTTTGTGCCCTTAGCAAGCTCAGAGTATCTAGGCTTTGGTTTCAGGGGACAGTGGGGGAATGCGAGTTTTTATCTCTCAAGGACAGTGGAACACACAGGGACCGGATGAGAAGGCTCTCAACTGTTTGCAAGGAGATTGCCCTGTGGCTCAGCAGAAACTGATTTGTCCTTCTGCCCCAGAGCTGAGCTGTCCTGAATCCTAGGCCCAGTCAGGAGCTCATCCTTCTCATTTTACCAGCAGCAGTAGGCTGAATTAGAGAGGGGTGGTGGCCTGGCTGGAGGGTTAGGTCTACTAACCAGAAATGCTGCTCCCCATCCTCTTTTCTACCCCCCTGATCTCCCATGCTCACTAGAGTCCTCAGACTACTAATTTGAAAAGCACACTGTAGAGGAAGAAGTCATAAGCAGGTCTGTGGCCCCATGCAGCCCAGTTCCTAGGAAATCTGTGCTAGAGCCGCTGCTGGCAACAAAGTGCTTTTAAGCTGACTGGTCTACCCAGTGTTAGGAGCAGAGCCCTTTCCTAACTCTAGGAGTCACCACATTGCCCAGAGTCATGGCATTGCTTGGTTCAGAGGCATTTGGTCAAAAGGAGTTCACTACTTGGAACCCCTTTCCATAGCTCCAAGGCTGGCTGGGACTGCTTACTGCTCCTTTCTTTTCCTGGACTGGGCAGGTTTCCCTGGAAGCAGTCTGCTGCCTGGGCCAGTTCAGAAGTGTGTTACCAAGTTGTTCTAGGTCACAATTATATTCAGACTACTGGTTCATGAGTTTAGATTGTGGTTTTATTTATTTTTATTTTAAGTGTCTGGGTACATTGTCAGTGTATATGTCTGTGCACCGTATTTGTACCTGGTGCCCACAGAGGCTAGAAGAGGCCATCAGGTCCTCTGGAACTGGATGTACATATGATTGTGAACTCCTTGTAGGTGGTGGGAATTGAACCTGGGTTCTCTGGAAGAACAGCCAGTGCTCTTTAGCACTGAGCAATCTCTCAGCCCCTAGACTATTGTTTTTAAACAGCCTTTTGTTATTCTTGGCAAGTGAATTGGGTGTTTCTGGGTGGGAGAGTCCAGGATCCTCAAGTGTTTGCTGACCATGAGAAGAGAAGCTTGATGCTGTAGGAGCTGCTGGCTGGCAGTGGTTGCCATGACGCTTTCTCTACAGGGTATCTGGAGAAGCTCCGATCTTCTGCTTTTGGTATTTCCGCTCTCACATGCACTATTGTGTCCACCTGCAGAGTACTCATGTGCTTGTTATGTTCTGTGAGAGGAGTTTATATTTTTTAGGGTTGTGCTTATACATGTTCTCCTTCCTGGCCTGATGCCAGGAGTTAAATACTAATCAGAGAATGAAAATCTGTCTTTAATCTCTTAGCTAATCCTTTGTTTGACCCTCCGAAGGGTTAGCTGCTATTGTGTTTCAGAATGTTAATTTTGGCTATACATTCAAATGGCTTTTAATGTGTTCTTTCTTTTTTCTTTCTTTTTTTAAAAAGAGTGACAGGGTCTCACTCTGTAGCCAAGGCTATCCTGGAACAAACTTACTGCTGCCATGTTTCTTGTGTTGATTTTTGTTTCAGGATATTCCTGTCAACTTTAGGTATGCAAATGCCCCCTCTACCTCAAAGTTGCACTGTTTAATAACCTGGATGGCTGTCAGTTGTCATCTTGTCTGAGGATGACCAGCATGGAGCCAAGCTTGCTTTCTTCCAATGGCTATTGTGTGCATAACTATTTTTTCAGTATAGGCACTATAAAGGGAGAAGGCACATGGTGCTATCTACTTTGTTGATCAAAATCCTTGTGAAATGTGGACATTGATGGAGGAACTGGGAATAATGGAAGGCTGGAGATGACTACTAGGACTGGGGAGGCAGCTCAGACACTAAAGTGCTTGCTAGGCGTGGGGCTGGGGAGATGGCTCAGATTGGTAAAATGCTTGTTAAACAAGCAGGAAGATCCGAGAGAGTCCCAGGACCCATAGTGAAAAAAAGCCAGGGATGCTGGCGAGACGGCTCAGCAGCCTGACAACCTGACTTTGATCCCTGGAACCTCCATAATGGAAAGAGAACTGACTACTACAAGTTATCCTCTGACCTCTACACATACGCTGTGGCATGCACAGGTATACATGCATGCATTCGAATGAATAAATATTGTTGTTGTTGTTTGAGACAGGGTTTCTCTGTGTAGCCCTGGCTGTCCTGGAACTCACTTTGTAGACCAGGCTGGCCTTGAACTCAAAAGGTCCATCTGCCTCTACCCCCTGAGTGCTGGGATTAAAGATGTATGTCACCACTGCCTGGCATAAGGTAACTTTTAAATAATAAAAATTCGGGCGTGGTGGTGTATGCTTGTAATCTCATGCTGGGGAGGTAGAAATGGGTTATTTGACCAGCCAGCCTGGCCTACTCTTAGGCTCCAGGTCAGTGAGAGACCATGTGTCAAAGAACAAAAGTGAATCACTCTGAAGGTTGGTGAAGGCCTGGGCAGCCCGAGAGCAGAGGGTGATCTTGTGCATTGAGTAGATTAATTGTGCTGAGGTAGAGGCGTAAGGACTGACACAGTAGGTGATTAATTTGGAATAGTCTGGGGCCAGGTTGTTTACAGTGCTCCTGGTGCCATCGGGGACTTCTTTGATGTATGTGCCGGGAACACTTTTGAATAGGAGATGGTTTGCTGAGAGCCTGGGAATGTGCTTTGAGCAGATATTCCCCAGTTGCTACAGTTTAACCAGTCAAAATTAGAGGTGTATCAGTCTAGGTGAACATTGTGGGAACTGAAATGGAGCTTTGAACGCCACACACACAAAGACCTATAAGGAGAATCCTGGGTGGTGCCTCGTTTACACAGGAGCAGATGCCACTGGCAGGTCAGGTGAGGAAGAAGAGGGACTCCTTTGAGGGGATCTGGAATGCCCATACAGAGAAGGGGAATGGAGGCAGGTGTGGGTGCAGCTTGCTCAAGTACAAGCCCAGGCAAGTGGAATTAGAAGCTGAGATTAGCTTGGACAAAAGGCTGAGTTTCAGATCTTGGGATGTCTTAGATAACAAATTGGTAAATCCTTGCAGGGGTTACTTATGGACTCCTTATGGACAGTTTCTGAGGAGGAAAGAGATTTGGGCTTTTTAGCAGAGCACAATGAGTACTGCTCACTATTTACCAAGTGGATACTTGTTTTGGACCTTTATTGGTGTACAATTTATATTCAGTAAAGCACATGAAAGCATATGGTTAGATAAAGTTTTGGTGGTGTGCCTCCTCCAGACCCTGTAAGTCTCATACTGGCTTTCCTATACCTGCTTCCTGCCTAGAGTTTCCTATCATTTGTAACACGAATTGTTAGATGGTGGGTGCCAGATGTAGCACGAATCTTAAAAGGTCTTATTAATAAAAACAAACCCAGAGCCAGGTATTGGGGTGAACGCTGAAAGATCAGAGAAACAGAACAAGCCACATCCAACCTCACCTTGCCAACTTCTCAGCTGATCCTATTTCCTGAGACTGAAAGCCTCTGAGTCCTCATCTGAATGGATCTCAGCTGAACTGCTGCTAAAAGCCTAAAAGCTTAAAAGACTCTAGTTCCTGGTCCTCACACTCTGTATACCTTTCTGCTTCCTGCCATCACTTCTAGGATTAAAGGCGTGTGTCCCCACGCCTAGCTGTTTCCAGTGTGGCTTTGAACTCACAGAGATGTGCATGGATCTCTGCCTCTGGAATGCTAGGATTAAAGGTGTGTGTGCCACCATTTTCTGGCCTCTGTGTCTGTGTAGTAGCTGTTCTGTTCTCTGACCTCAGATAAGTTTATTAGGGTGCACAGTATATTGGGGGACACAATATCACCGCAGTCATTTAAGCACATCAAAGTCCTGCACCTAGCTTCCTTTACACAGTATCTTTGAGATTCATCCATATATCTCATGGTGTACAGGTCTTTGCTTAATAATAGTATTCCATTGTATGATTAGCCTATTTGTTGATGAGCATTGTTAGGGTGGTTTCTAGTTTTGGGATATTATGAAAAAAGCTGCTATGAGCATTCATTTGTGTGGGCAGATTTTTTTTTTTTTTTTTTTTTTTTGGTGTTTCAAGACAGGGTTTCTCTGTGTAACAGCTCTGCCTGTCCTGGAACTCACTTTGTAGACCAGGCTGGCTTTGAACTTAACAGATATCCACCTGCCTCTGCCTCCCGAGTGCTGGGATTAAAGGCATGTGTCACTTTAATCAATTTTAAAGCATTGGGCAGATATTTTTATTCATCTTAAATAGGTGTAGGATTAGTAGGTCATGAGATAATGCATGTTTAATTCATAAGAAAGTACGAAGTTTTCCAGAGTGGCTGAGTCATTATTTCCCATGAGCACTGTATGAGAATTCCAGTTGCTCTGCCTTTCATGTCAGCACTTGGTGGTGTTGGTCTTTATACTTTTAGCCAGTCAAGTAGGTGGATTGCACCTTCCTACTGTGGTTTAGTGTGCATTTCCCTGATGACTAATGAAGAGGAGTCTTTTAAAATATGCCTTTTGTCCATTTTAATTTCTCGCAATGTAATAATAGCTTTTAGGATCTTGGACAATATAAGAAAAGTTAAATTATTTCGAGGTTTGTTAACATGTAGTTGTAAGACATTCTGCAAAGGTCCTGGGTGTTTTTACTCGGTTCCCCAATGGTAACTTTTTTTTTTTCATTTATTTATTTTTATTTTATGTGCATTTGTGTTCTGCCTGCATGTATGTCTGTGTGAAGGTGTCAGGATCCCCTGGAACTGGAAATACAGACAGGTGTGAGCCACCATGTGGGTGCTGGGAATTGAACCTGGGTCCTCGAGAAGAGCAGCCAGTGCTCATAACTGCTGAGCCATCTTGCCAGTCCCCCTAGTGTTAACTTCTTATAAATCTATTAGAAGGTTAGAACCAGATGTGGGACTTTCGCTCCCCTCAGAACCTCCTGTTACCCTTTCAGGGCTGTGACTGCCTTGTGTGTGCTCTGGCTACTGTTGCTCTTCCCTTCTCGTTGTTGACTGGACAGCCCGCTGACTGCACTGCTTAGACTAGCAGGTAGTGCGGCAGCGCCGCCTTCCCTGTAGCTCACACTGGTCGGTAGTTCATAGTTTGTTGTTTTGTTTCTTCGGTGGTTTTGAGGTGAAGCTTAGGTAGGCCAGGCTCAACTAAAGTATGTGGCTAGGGATGACCTTGAACTCCCAGTCTTCCTGCTTCTACCTCCCCAAGTGCTGAGATTACAGGTGTGTGTCATCATGCTGGACTTACGTTTTCACGTTCATTCATTTCAATGTATGAAAAGTTTCCTTTGATGCTTGCTTGTATTTCATTTGGATTGCTATGAAAAATACCATAGCCTAGGTAATTCATAAATGATGGAGATGTGTTGCTTACAGTTCTAGGGGCTTGGAAGTCCAAGCTGAGTGCAAGAGCAGATCCTACATGTGATAAGGCTCTGGCCCTTGTTCCATACCCAGCACCCATACAACTGGGTATTGTGGTACATGCCTGTAACTCTAGTACTTGGGAAGTAGAGGCAGGAGGATCAGGAGTTCAAGATCATCCTTATATACAGTAAATTGAAGACCAACCAGAACTACATGAAATCCTGTCTCTACCCCCACCCTACATTGAAACATTCTAAAACAATACAATCCGAATATACCAGTTTGATACTTACATGCTGAGGAATGATGATGGGAAATATTTTTGTGTATTAAGCTATTATGTTTCTATAGGAGCAGAAAACGTTGTGTGTACAGTAAAAACACATTTCTGTTCATGACATAGAGTAGCCTTGAATCTAAGGTGAGGTATTTGAGGTTGTATTTGTTGGTATTGTGTGGTGTGATGGCATGTACAGTGTGCATGCTGTGTGTTCAGAACCATGGCTGCAGTGAAATTTCTTGATGAAACATGAGTGAGCACTGCCAGAAACATCTTGGATCATTTGATTGTGAATTGGTTTCTGGTTGTTGTGTATTTGGAAACCTTTTACTATTATCATTTAATTCTTCAGCTCCCACATTCAGTTATGTAGCCCCATATGGGCTCAAGACCTACAGTGTAAGAAGCTGGGGCCTAAAATCTAATTTATTTTGGTGAATGTTTGGGCATGTAGCAGAGAACATTTAACACAGCTTCTTGCTCCCCTCCCTTGCCTTCCACTCCTCTTGTTCCTTTTGGCTAAGTAGACCTGTCTTTAAGGCTCTGCTGACCAGATGCAGGAGGTCCAGGTCCACGTGCAGTTCCCATCTGGACCCCCATAGATTACAGTATGGCACCACCTTCCATTTCAAAATCCCCAACCCCTGGGGATAGAATGGTGTGGGTGGAAATGCTGTTCATAGCTTGAGCATGAACGGGTAGAAGAATATCAGAGTAAGAAACTAAGCTGGTTGTTTTGGGGGAAGAACTGGAGTATGAGGTGATGAATTGGGGGCTTTAGTTTTCTTTCCGATCCTTTCTCTAATCTCTTAACATTAATCTTTTCCAGCGGTACTTCCCTCCTCTCCCTTTGTTCAGATAAACTGACTTATTTAAGAATAAAATGCCCAGGAGTTCCCAGATCCAGATGACTTTCAGGAAGAGGGGGAGGAAAACCTTCTCTAGCCTGGGGATTTTCTACCTGTTGTCACTCTGTAACCCCTCATGTTTCTATAGTCTTACAGCGAGCTGCTTTCCACCAGCTTGGCTTCTGTAGACTGGAGCCTTGTGGACCCAGAGTCCGGCAGTAGGCATTTGCCAGTGAGTAGCAGCCTGGGCTTTGTGCACAGTAGAGTCTGCTGGCTGTTGGTGTCCTTGCTGGCTGTGTCTGATAAATAGTCTTGTCAGTTGCTGATGAACAAGTGCCAGAGTTTTCATGCTCTTGGATTTGTCTGTTTTATTAGCTCTCTCAGCTGTTTCATGTATTTTGAGTCTAGTTAGTACTACTAACACTAAGGATTTTACTGTTTGTCTTTAGGAATTTCCTTTTTTTAAAGACAGGTTTCTCTGTGTAGCCCTGGCTATCCTGGAACTCACTCTGTAGACTAGGCTGGCCTGGAACTCACAGAGATCCACCTGCCTCTGCTTCCCGAGTGTTGGGATTGAAGGTGTGCACCACTACTACCTGGCCTCCTTCCTACCTTTTATCAGCCTGTTGTCCCTACTTAGCTGTTTTTCACTTTGTGCAGTCTGAAAATATTTCATGGAAAATCCCCAGAAATGATTCCTAAGTTTTAAATATCGTGGCATTTTGACTAGCACAGTGGTTCTCAACTTTTCTAACGCTGTGACCCTTTAATGCAGTTCCTCATATCGTGGTGACCTTCAACCATAAAATTACATGGGTTGCTACTTCATAACTGTAATTTTGCTACTGTTGTAGATCATAATATAAATATCTGATATGCAGGATATGTGATATGTGACCCCTGTGAAAGGGTCATTCAACCCCCAGAAGGGTCTCAGCCCACAGGTTGAGAACCACTGGAGTGGCATGAAACTCACACACTGTCCTTCCTGGTATCTTACAATTGCTTTATTGTAAGTTGAACTTCATCAGTTATGTCTGTATAGGGAACAGGGAAAGGTTTGGTACTACTCCAGTTTAGATGTCCATGGGTGTCTAGAAACCAGTCCTGGCAGAAGAGGATAGAGGGCACTGTAATCCTTTCTGTAACAGTTACTTAAAGAATTTAAAGATTTCTCCAGGAAATCCCATGCCAGGGGAGGAATTACTGGAGGAGAAAGGTGTCCTGGAGAGGGTTAATCTCACAGCTCTGATAACTTACCTGATACTTACTACCTGATACAGTGCCTAGTTCCTGGCTTTTCCTTCCTCTTTTCTATAAAGTGTAATGTGGCCAAAAGGAAGAAACAGATCTTTTCCTTTCCCCAGTCCAGTCTAAAACTTACATTTCCATTGACTGATTCCTATCTCTCAGTAGAAGAGATAGGAATCTCTTCTTTTGATAGAAGCCAGCAGTGGACTTTAGATTTTGCTAACACCATCTTCTTCTTCTTTTTTTTAATGTAATTTTTTTCATTTTATTTAATGTGTGTGGGTGTTTTGCCTGGATGCATCTCTGTGCACCATGTGTGCTTGCAGAGACCAGAAGAGGCAATGAGTTCCCCAGAACTAGAGTGACAGATGATTGTGAGCTGCCATGTGGGTGCTGGGAATTGAACTTGGGTCCTCTGGAAGAGCAGCCGGTGCTCTTAACCACCGAGCTATCTCTCCAGTCCCCCCCCCCCACCTCTTATTGAATACTGTTCGCGTGTTATATATATTTTTTCTGCTCTACCTTTGGGCTATATCCCTAGTCATGGTGTATCTGTTCCTATTTTTATTTTTATTTTTTTAATTTGTTTTTCCATCCTTTATCCCCTCTGTCCCTTCCTCATTTCTTTTTGAGACTAGGTCTTGCAATGTTAAACCCAGGCTTGCTGCAAAACTGGTTTATCTCACTGAATTAGAAGTGAATTTCTTGTGAACAGTATATTGCTGTACTGCTTTTGTTGGTGTTGCTTGAGACAGGGACTCTCTATTATGTAGCCTTGGCTGGCCTGGAACAAATTATGTAGACCAGGCTGGCCTCAACCTCACAGATCTGCCTGCCTCTGCCTCCCGAGTACTGGGATTAAAGGTGTGCACCACCAGGCCTGGTTCTGGTGTGGTAGTGTTGTTTGTACTGTGTGTCTGAGAACTCCAAAGGACAGGCTGCTGTAGTTATCACATTACTCATTTCTTCTTCTGCCTTTTCTTGATGTTTCATTTTCTTCTACCATTTTCTTTCTTTTTGGAGAACTTACTTTAGCCATTCTCATAGTTATTTTTATTTTACTTATTTATCTTTAAAAATTATTTTATTATGGGAGGTAGAAGCAGGTGGATCTCTGTGAGTTCGAGGCAGCCTGGCCTACAAAGTGAATTCCTGGACAACCAGGACTGTTACACAGAGAAACTCTGTCTCGGAAAAATCTATCTATCTATCTATCTATCTATCTATCTATCTATCTATCTATCTATCTAATCTATCTATCTACATATATATGTATTGCATATATTGTGTATGTGTGTGTGTGTGTGTGTGTGTGTGTGCGTGTGCGCGTGTGCGCGCAAATAGATGTTTTTTGCTTGCATGTATCTCTGTGCACCACTCCCCTGCTTTGTGTACAGGGAAGCCAGAAGAAGGTGTCAGATCTTCTGGAACCAGAGTTACAGACAGTTGTGAGCCGCCATGTGGCTGCTGGGACTCAGGTACTCTGGAAGAATATCCAGTGCTCTTAACTGCTGAGCCATCTCTCCAGCCCCTAGTTATTTGTGTGTGTGAAGGATGTGAAATGTGTGTGTGTGGGGTGTTTGTGTTTGCCATAGTATATGTGTGGCGGTCAGGGACAACTTACCGGGGTCAGTTCTCTCCCTTTTTTTGGCGGGTCCTGAGGATGGAACTTAAGTCATCGGGCTTGGCTGTAAGCACCTTTGCGTATTGATACCACAGCTTCAGATGAGAGTCCCACTGTCACTGGGATGGGAATTCCTTCCACAAGTATGCCTTTCCTCTGCTTCGGAATTTTCTTTTTAGCTTTAGAAGTTTGAATATATGTCTTGGCTCAGATTCCTTTGGGTTTTCTTGATTCATGGTTTGCTCATTGTCTTAAAATCAGTAGGTTGGTGTCTTTCACTGCATTTAGTAAGTTTTCAGCCATTAATTTGCTCTGTACTCTCCTTGCCACCTTCTTCCCTGGACTCTGGTGGACAGTAGCTCTCCCCTAGGTCTATTTTCTTCTTCCTCAGTTCTGGTCTCCATTTTCTGCCTGTGGTTCAGATTGGATGGATGCTGTTGATTTAACCTTAAAGTCTGCAGTTCAGTCCTCTGTCATTGTTACCCTGCTGCTCAGCCTGTCCAGTGAGTTTCTAAATGTCTGTTGCTCTACTTTGCATCTCTATATTTAGTGCTTTAAAAAGCTATTTGCCGGACTTTTCTAGTTTACTTCAGAGTTTGTAACTCCTGCAATCATTCTGTGCTGGCTACTTTCAAATGTCAGAGATGTTTCAACACTTGATGCGTCTTGGTGTGTGTCCGTTGGTCATCTTGAGTGGCGATTTCAGATGATTCCTGGTCTCTAAGTTATTACAGGCGGAGCCAGGGCTCTCAGACTCTTATTTTAGTAGCTGCTCTCCTGTTGGGTTTGCCTGCAGCCTTGAGCTTCATGGTTGGCCGTGGTTCCAGCAGGTCCTGTGCCCCAGCCCTGTGCTCCTAGTTCAGTCTACTCCTCGGGCTCCCTGCTGCTGTTGCTTAAGGGCAAGAGGAACTTTCCAGGCTGGGTAGGTGGGACTCTGCCTACAAGATTGCTGCTTATGGTTGGCCATCTCTGCTTCCTAGGAGGAGATTGTACAGTTCTGACAATTTATAAACCCATTTTATAGGACAGAACTGTGATTGGCCATTGATGGGCAGGACCACTCCTTGACCAAGACTTCCCTTTCTTTAAGCCTAAATTTCATGTCAGTACCCTAAAGGTGGACGTAGGGGGGTTTGGACCCCTTAATTTGTTCTTGCCAATGTGATCACAGTGAATAAATTGCTTTTTTTCTGTGTCTCACTATCACTTGTTTCATTAATTGATGTATCGAGGACAGGTGGCCAAGCCTAGCTTGCTGGGGATGCCAGGGACCAGAATTATACCCCCAAACCTCTGGTAACAGCTGCATGCGGAGAGGAATTTCATGACCAGCGGGGAGGGAGAGTATCTTCTCTGCCAGGTGCTTTTGGTGAGACCTTGTTTGTTGTGTTCCCTGGTCCATGGTGGCTGTCTCTGGCTTTAGGGAAAGGTATCTGGGGCTGAATATGGTAGCAGAGCACCTTTGCCCCGCTGTGTCGTGTCCCCATATCCCCTGCTGCTTTATTGTTAGTGGGGCCTCCTGTTGATCCCCCCTTCCATGGCCCAGAAACCAGTTGCCTTGCCTGTTTTGCCTGCTGTACTGGGAGTGAGCAAGCATCAGGCCTGCCTCCAGTGGGGGTGTCCTACAGTGTGAGGTCCAAGTCGGCATCCTTCTCTCCGCTTTCTAGTTCCCCTCTGCTTGTCCTTGATGTGTTTCAGGGTTTGTAGCTGCCTTCTACACAAAGGGGCAAGCAGGGGTGGTCTGCTGGCCTGGCCTGACAGGAGCTCCCTCTGGCATATTAAAAAGCTATTTTTGCCTTTGGAATCTGTCGATGTGACTGTAGTGCTTTTTGGATGTGGATTTCCTTTTTGAGTCTCGCTGGTATTTTTAGTTGTTTCATAAATTTTACAAGTATTGGAAAATTTTCTGCAGTGTCTGCTTGAACATCCTTCTGCCATGTTCCTTCTCCTTTCTGGGCCTGTGGCTCCTTTCTGTGGTCTGACAGCCATTGCCACTTGCCCTCCCTGCCTACTCCTCACTGTCTTACTGTTCTTCATATGGATACGTACTGTCTACTCATCTGCATCTCGCCAGTGTCCAGTCTTAATCCGCCTTCACAGTTCATTTTGTGAAACTGCTCAGACATTGTGTGTGTATTGATTGATGTTCTAGAATTTCTGTTTTGCTCTTTCTCTAGTCTTTCTCTTTTTTTCCCCTTTATTAAAAATACTTTTGCTTTTCTGGCTTGGGTGTCATCCACAGTCAGCTAGTCTGTGGCTCATCAGTTCTGTGGCTTTCTGTGGGTGCCTGAGCCTGACTTTCTTTGAATTTGTTTATTTTAGGGTTTGCTTGGCTTCCTGGGCTTCCTGGGCTGGCCTTGAACTCACCATGGTCCTCTTGTCTCCGCCTCTCTAGTGCAGATAACAAACACATGTCATACACTTGATGTGGCACCACTGGCTGATGCTACCGTCTGCTGCTGTGTTAGAGCTTTCACAGTTGGGGCCATTCTGGTTGCAGTGGATTATAGCACATGGGTCTCTTGAGGTGGCCAGGACATTTAGATACACACTTGACTGTAGCAGGCTTTCTCGGACCACTGGCCCCCCAATCATGACACGGAGACTTACTAGTTATGAATGCTTGGCCTTATCTTATGCTTGTCCCACTAGTTCTTATAACTTAATTTAACCTGTTTCTCTTCATTTGTGTTTTGCTTTGGGGCTTTTTACCTTTCTTTCATTCTGTATGTCCTACTTTTCACTTCTTCCTCTGTGTCTGTCTGTCTGGTGGCTGCCTGACTGGCTGGCTCTGGGCATCTTCCTCTCTTTCTCCTCCTTCTCTCTCTCTTCTCCTACTTATTCTCTCTGCCCACCAGCCCTGCCTGTCATTCTACTGCCTATCTATTGGCCGTTCAGCTTTTTATTAGACCAAGCAGGTGCCTTAGGCAGGCAAGGTGAAACAGAGACACATCTTTACATAGTTAAACAAATGCAGCATAAACAAAAGCAACACACCTTTATATAATGAAAAAAAAATAGCATAAACAAATGTACACATCTTTGCATAGTTAAATTAATAGTCCACAACACCCAACATCCCCTCCCTTCTCTTTTGGAATCCTTCCCCACTCTTTGAGGTCCCCTTCCTAGCCTCTGACTGACTAGAAGCCCAGCCTGCACACACCTGAGGCTACACTGTACAGAGAGGCTGTGGAACCTTCTTTCCCTTGGTGTATTTGTCCCTGATGCTGCTGAGGCATGTTGGTTTTGGTGGCTCTCCCCGGTATGTTTGGGTGGAATAGAGGTGGCCTTATCATTACCAATCTCTCCTGACCACCAATTAGTTCCTTTGGCTTCTCTTCCTTGCCTGCCTAGCACAGGGTGAGCCACCAGTCTGCCTAGCTTCCATTCTCACTGTGCCCTCTTTCTGGGTGACTCAGCCCCCATGGATACTTATCTTTTTGTGTTCGTACATATCATACATAAATGCTATATTTTTAGTTTGTGCTTGTGGTCCCCACATGTCAGCTTCTTCAGAATGCCCACCCCTATACCCCCCTTAGCCATATGTCCATTACGGAGCTCCTCTTTCTGCCGTGGTCATCTTCTGGGCCATAGTTCCTAGTTTAGTAACAGGTCCTGTCCTGTGCCTGGCTGGTGTCCAGGCCTGTCTTCTACTCTGTGTAGGAAACAACAGCAAACATTATTTCTTTGTCCTCTTCTTTCTATTATTTCCTAATACAGCCTGTTCTAGTTTATCCTTTTCTGTGCTTTCAGAGTAGATGAGCCTACTCAGTGCCTCGACAGTCCCACTGAAGGCACAGAATCCTCCTACACTATTCTGAACTGTGTTGTCAGATGAGAGTCATTGTCATGTTTTGTTTTGTTTTTTCTTACTTTCCTAAGCTGGACTCTGTGCACACTCAAGTGTGATGCTCCTTGTCATGGAAATTGCCTACTGTTTTTTTTTTTTGTCTTCTTCAGAGCCTCAGAGCATTTGTTGAGGGTGACGGCCTTCTACCTCCTTTTGGTGGCCCAGCGTGTTCATGCATTTCCCAGTTCCTGTAGGTGCTTAATAATTGTTGAATGAATGTTTGTAAACTACTGTCTTTGTCTTTAGTAGAGAAACAAGTTACCCAAAACACTCAGAAGGCATTTATAATGCCTTTGTATTATTTTTAAAATATCATTATCATTTTAAAATTATGTGTGTGTATGTGTTGGGGGGGTTATGCATATGAGTATATTGCCACGGAGGCCAGAAAGGGTATTGGAACTTTTTTTTTTTTTAAGATTTATTTATTTATTTATTATGTACACAGAAGAGGGTGCCAGATCTCATTACAGATGGTTGTGAGCCACCATGTGGGTGCTGGGAATTGAACTCAGGACCTTTGGAAGAGCAATCGGTGTTCTTAACCTCTGAGCCATCTCTCCAGCCCCGGTATTGGAACTTTGCAGGCAAGTAGTTATAAGCTACCCTGATAAAAGGTCTGGGAATCTTGAGTCCTCTGCAAGAGCTGTATGTGTTTTTAACCATTTAACCATCTCTCCAGCCCTATGTTGCTTTAAGCATAGTTATTGACTGCTAGATATTAGAAGAATAGGTGTGTACAAACATAGCTTCTGACATGGACTGAACTGAGTATTTTCTAGGAACAGTCACTGCCCTGGTGGACTGGGAAGAATGGGGCTTCCCTTTCTGAGCTAGAGACAGTTTCTGCCCTGAAGGGCCAGGAAGAGGAAGTTCATTCAGTTGCTGAGTGGGCTGTAGCACCCTATGGCTGGATTGGAGGGAACTCACAGGTTGTGGAGTCTACTGATCTGGGATTGTTGTCTACCTACATAATTGTTCTGGTTCCCTGTCGTGAATCTCAAGTGTTCAGGAATGATTGTTGTTTGTACAGGATCCAATGTGATGCTGTCATGAACCACTTCAGGCTGATGGTTTGCAAGTGACCCAGGGAAACAGTTCCACTTGGACGTGTGGCTCGGCTGCTTTTTCCTGTCTTACTAGTTTCCAAGTTCAGGCTGCTTATGTCTTATACTGTGACTGTGAGCTCCAGATCCTCCCTGGGTCTGTCCAAGGCCAGCTCTTGGCTGTGCTTCTGTGGTGTCCTGTCATCTCCTTCCCTGTAGCAGAGTGAGACTCTGGGGTTGCTCCTGAGCTGTGCTGTTTTTGCTTTCAGAGAGGAACCTTACCTAGGCTATCCAGGTGAGCAGGGAGAGTGCCTTAGACCAGCCAGTATGTCCTGAGATAGTCTAGATATCACATGGACGTCATGTAGGTGGTTCAGAGGAGGTGCCTGGGGCTAGTATACATGTTGGACAGATACACATTCATGGTTTTTCAAGTCTCAAGGTGGGCAAAGTCTCCTAGGGGTGAAGCAGATGTGTTCTTGAAATTTTTGAACATGCAAGAAGGACCTGGACAGAGCTTGAGGTATGGGCTGGAAGTTAGGCAAGGAGTAGCTCTTGCTGGGAGCCGTGGTGGCAAGATGCTGCTCCTAGGCACTTAAAGAAGGTGTAGGCGTCTAAAGTGACGCTTGTCTCTTTTTCCTGGCAGCTGCACAGACTTGGGATTGGGACTCCCTAGCTCAGGACTTTGCTTGATTTTACCAGTGCAGAGCCAGATCCCACAGTTTCTGTTGGTGTGATCTGTGCCTCTCAGCTCTGTCCCATGGAACTTCTCACTCTTGAGTGTGGTGTGGCTTCTCCCCTCTTTTTGTGCTATTCACATGGCACTACAGCTCTTTTCTCAACCATCTGACAGGCCAAGCAGAGGCCTTCCCATGTGGAATACCCAGGACTCGTTCTTTTATTACCACCACGTTCTAGTTAGTGTTAGAACTGTAGATGGCTTCAAAATAGAAGGCTACCCAATGTGGTCATCATGTATGGGACTTGACATCCACTAGCCTGGGCAGTGCTTACAGCCTTCCAGGTTGGCACTGGTGCTCAGCCTTGTTCACTAGTTTAGTTGCTGTAGTGACCAAATCCTGTGTGCACAACAGTGCTTCCGAACTAAAGGGCTGTGTAAACTCTGGCCATGTTGTTAAGAAATAAGAATCAAAAGTGAAGGCTGGGCACTGTGGGGCAGGGCTGGCAAGATTGCTCAGTGGGTAAAGGTGCTTGTCATATAAGCCTAACCAACACGAGTTCCAGCCCTGGAACCCATGTAAAGATGGGAGGAGAGAACCAACTCCACAAGTCTGTTCTGTCTTTCACACTCATGTAGTGGCATATATGCACCCCTCATATGTATATATAATAATAAATAATTAAAAAATGATTGTAGGACAATAACAAGGATCCAGAGACTCGTAATTAGACCTGGGCCTCAGAAAATAGTACCTACAGAAACAGAGAAGGGAGCAGAGAAAGAGGATGCTGGGGCAGGGGGAGGTAGTCCCTCAAGAGCTGACCTTCTTTCACTGTGGTGTCTAGACCTGGCACAGGGCTAGAGGAGTTTGGATCTCTTCCTAGGTCGGGTTGCTATTGCTCTAATGAAACACCATGACCAGAAGCAAGTTGGGGAGGAAAGGGTTTATTTGGCTTACACTTGCATGCCACTGTTCATCACTGAAGGAAGTCAGGCCAGAAACTCAAAAAGGGAAGGAACCTGGAGGCAGGAGCTGATGCAGAGGCCATGGAGGGGTGCTGCTTACTGGTTTCCTCCCCATGGCTTGCTCAGCCTGCTTTCTTATAGCCCAGGACCGCCTGCTCTTGGGTGACACCACCCACAATGGGCTAATCAATCACTAATTAAGAAAGTGGACCAGGCATAGTGGCACATACCTTTAATCCCAGCACTTGGGAGGCGGAGGCAGGTGGCAGATCTCTGAGTTTGAGGCCAGCCTGGTCTACATAGTGAGTTACAGGACAACCAGAGCAATATAGTGAGACCTAATCTCAAAAGAGAAAGAAAAAAAGAAAATACCCTAGAGGCTTGCCTACAGCCTGATCTAATGGAGGCATTTTCTTAATTGAGGTTCCCTCCTCTCAGATGACTTTAGCTTGTGTCATTTGATGTAAAATTAGCCAGCACAAATGTCCACTGATTGTGGGGTGATTGTTTCTAACGTATTTCTACCCATTTATTTGAATACCTTATTGGTGATGGCAGCTTTCTAAACTCTGCTGGGGGTAGGGGTGTTTGAGAAGACTGAACTCTCCATTCTCTGCAGTTGTGGATACAGAGACACCAAAGGTCTGGGGCCCTGGGTTAAGGAATGGGATTCTTCTTTAGGACTTTGTGCTGTCTACAAAGGATGATGTCTTACAAGGCCAGGGTGGTGCGAAGAGGGTACAGAATCAGTGGTAACACATTTGGCCCCTGTCTGCTGTAGGCAGTGAGTGCATGAGAGACCAGATTGCAATTGGCTCCTGTCTCTTTTGACATTGGACTTGTGGCATCTTTTTTCTGTGCCTCAGTTTTCTTGTCTGTCATGTGGGCACATTATTCATTAGTCCTGATCCGTAGAATTGTGGTTAAATAGTGTGCTGCCTGAACCAAAGATGAGTGAAAGCTGATTGTCTTTGTTCTGTTGTGGTTACACTGGCACCAGATTTGGCTCATTCCTTAAAGAGAAGGCTGTTGAATCTTTGCTGTCACCTTGATCTTGACTTTGGTTGGAAAGAAGACACACAGAGCTTCCTCCCAATAACTAATGCCACTGTGCTCACAGCCCCCTATTTGGGGTCACCAGATGCTGCATCATCCTAGCTCCATGGCATCTTAGTTTCCTTTGAGCCCACTAAGACCCCAAGACTTCTGTGCTTCCGTCTCACCATCATTCAGGTGATGATGGCAGTCGAAAATGCCTAATATTGCCTCTGTCGTGCACACGTTAATGAGGCTGTCTGTTGGCCCTGGACCTTTGAATGTTATTGTCATCTTGTCAGTGGGCTGTACCTTGGTTGGCATTGTTCTGGAAGGTTCTCCTCTGTGTGTCCTCATCCATCTGGTGATGCTCCAGACTGGATTGTGCATGTCCACTCACCCAATGCTCTCTCTTGTCATAGACAACATCCCTGAGGACCTCAGAGACCCTTTTTACATCGACCAGTATGAGCAGGAGCACATTAAGCCACCCGTCATCAAGCTTCTCCTGTCAAGTGAGCTGTATTGCCGTGTCTGCAGCCTTATCCTAAAAGGGGACCAGGTGGCTACCTTACAAGGACACCAATCTGTCATCCAGGCCCTGTCCCGGAAGGGCATCTATGTGATGGAGAGTGATGACGCCCCTGTGACAGATGCTGACCTCAGCCAGGCACCTATTAAGATGGTACGTCTCTGACAGGCTTTCCTTCTGCTCCCTTGGCTGAGCAGGCAAGACTCAGTGCCCTGCTGTTAGGTGACAGATGGTGAGGTCTGTCCATGTGTATTGGTGGTCGTTAATGACATGCCTGTATTTTAGAGACTGTCATCATTCTGGAAAGAGCAGCTTGCTTTTGGTTCTTCTTACTGTGATGCAATGAAGTGTAAAGATGTAAGTGTAGTGGGGCACACCACTGCAGAGCCTTCCCGTCGGACGGCTGCACTAGCCAGAATCAGTTGCCTGTCCTCAGAGGCTGTGCCTCTTCAGATCAGCCTGACACCTAGCCCACTATGTCCTTGCATTGCTTTTGTTAACTCATTCCCTAGCATTTTGCACGCCATGCCTTTTTTCACTCAGTTTAAGGGTGACATGTTGTGGATGAAGAGAAAGTTCTGAAGAGAATGAAGGTAGGGTGTGGTACAGAGGAGGGTCCTGTTGGCATCCCAGAGCCTTAGGAGGCAGAGGAAGGGTGCAGCCTCTTACCGAAGCTTTTCCAGGTCAACAGAGGAAGCTTATAGTCTACTGGTAAGAGATGAGGACCTTGGACCACTGCTGCAGTCTGGAACAGTGCCCAGCCAGTGTTATCCTTTGCGGGGAAGCTGAGGCAGAAAGTTTTCTTGCATTGGGACCCATAAGAGGTTTAGGGTACTGACTGCTGCCTCTGTCCCCAGAGTGCCCACATGGCAATGGTGGATGCCCTGATGATGGCCTATACTGTGGAGATGATCAGCATTGAGAAGGTGGTGGCCAGTGTCAAGCGATTCTCTACATTCAGCGCCTCAAAAGAACTTCCGTATGACCTCGAGGATGCCATGGTATTCTGGATCAATAAGGTAAATGCCTGTCTAGCTCTCTTCTTGATGGAGAGCTGCCTGCTTTTTGTTCCCCGTGCTGGAACCTAGCTATTAGAGCTTGTTTAGGACTGCATGATACTGTATCCAGCTGGGTGTCCAGTAGAGTAGCAGACAGTCCTTACTCCTGGGCACTGAGAGTAGAGCAAAAAAATAGGTTTGTGTGTGGACATGCACATGTGTGGTTACAGCTAATGAGGTGTCATTTTTATCTGAGATACTTGTGTATAGTACTTGTTCACGATCTTTGCCAATAACTATTGGGGAGGAGTCAAGTTTCTTGTGTATTCCTGTGTTTGAGTGCTTGGTTGATTTTATCAGTGTGTACATGTGTATACACATGTATTCATGTGGGAGTACAGATGTGCACATGCCACGACATGCCTGTGGAAGAAAACCTCAGGGGTTGGTTCTTGTTTTCCACCTTGTTTGAGACAAAGTCTTTGGAACTCCACCTCCCATTTTGCTGTAGGAACACTGAAATTTCAAACGCTTGCTACTGTGTTTGGGGTTACATGCTGTGCTGGCTAGTTTTAGGACATCTTGGCACAAGCTAGAGTCATTTTGGAAGAGGTGACCTCACTTGAAAAAATACCCCCACTAGATTGGCCTGTGGACAAGCTTCTAGTGCATTTTCTTGATTGATGATTAATGTGGGAGGGACCACCTGTGCTGGTGGTCCTTGGTGCTATAAGAAAGCAGGCTGAGGAAGCCAAGGAGAGCCAGCCAGTAGGTAGCCTTCCTCCAATGGCCTCTGCTTTGTTCTTGCCTCCAGGTTCTTGCCTTCACTTCCTTCAATGATGTACTATTACCTGGAAGTGTAAGAGGAAGTAAATACTTTCCTCCCCAAGTTGCTTTTGATCATGGTGTTTTATCACAGCAATAGAAACTGTAACTGAAACACATGGTTTTGGGGGATCTGATTTGGTTCTTCATGCTTACTTAGCAAGTACTTTACCTACCTACTGAGCCCCCTGTCTTAGTTAGCCTTTCTATTGCTGTGAAGAGACACCATGACCACAGCAACTTTTTTTTATTTTTATTTTTATTTATTAAGAAATTTTCTGCTCACCCTACATACCATCCACAGATCCCATCTCCTCCCTCCTCCCTCCTTCCTCCTCCCACCCCACAGCTCTCCCTCCCAAGCCACCCCACATCCCCACATCCCCCAAATCAAGGTCTCCCATGGAGAGTCAGCAGAGCCCGGCACACTGAGCCTAGGCAGGTCCAAGCCCCTCCCCACTGCACCAAGGCCCATAGCAACTCTTATAAAGGAAAACATTTATTTGGGGTGACTTAAAGTTTCAAAGGTTTAGAACCATTATTATCATGGTGTGACATGGTGGCATGCAGGCAGACATGGTGCTGGAGAAGGAGCTGAGTGTTGACATCCTGACTTGCAGGCAACAGGAAGTGGTCTGTCTCATTGGGCATATCTTGAGCGTATATAAGACCTCAAAGCTCACCTCCAGTGATACACTTCCTCCAGCAAGGCCATACTTATTCCAACAAAGCCACACCTCCTAATAGTGCCACTCCCTATGAGCTTATGGGGGCAAATTACTTTTCAAACTATCCCCTGCCCCCCCCCCCCTTTTTTTTTGAGAAAGATAACCCAGGTTGGCCTCGAACTTGTTATGTAGCTGAGGATGACTGTGAACTCTGATTCTCCTGCCTCCCAGGTCTTGGGGCAGACATACAAACATACACCATCATGTCAGGCTACATCCATATTTCAAATAGACACTGTATTTTTGTCTTCTGATTTGTCCCTGGTAGACATACGTGCTGATTTGAGATTATGAAAATTATGCACACTGCCACATAGCTCTCCATCCCTGTCCCTTGTTCTTGGGTCACAGACACATTGGCACTCTACTGTTAGACTTTAAACTGTGTCTTGGTATCTGCTTATCCAGCCATATTCCCACTCTAGGATACTTTGTTTTTTTTTTTTTTGCTTCAGTTTTCATAAACATCTCTTTCTTTCTTATTTAATATTTCTGTTTGTATTTCATGGTTTTCTATTTCTTTAGCATTTCCATGGCAACTTACAATCCTTATTTATGTGCCCCCCCTCCCCCCATGGCTTTCTGGTTGTTGCTAGATTGTAGGCTTTTTCCTTGGTCAGAGTCATTAGATGCAGTGTGTGCTTCTGGCTAAATGTTCTCCCCACTCTGCATCCAGGGTGAATTGCCTAGCATCCAGCAAAGATGGAGCTCTTTTGCAGCCTTCACTACATTTGTGTGTTCTTAGAGTCCTCTATACAACTTCACAGGAGCCTCACAAGCTTCAGCATTGAGGTCTGTATAGCGTATTGAGTTTCTTTCCTTGTGGCATCCCTCTGGGACCCTATATTCCACTAGCTTAGATAGTGGTAGCCTACTCTGCCTGCATTTCTGCCATTCTGAACTCCTTTTCTCCTCCTAACTTGAGGTATAGTCGATACATCCTTTCTGCAGAGCCCCACCCCGATCTGATTGTGCATCTTGGGTAGACAGTCTGTCTGACACAGGACTACAGCTGAGCAAGTGGTATCATTCTGGTTCTCTGTGCTGAAGGTGACCTGAATCATCAATGGTGGTCACTTAGGGTTTCCTTATCTCCTAAGTGATCTGGGTTGTACCATGGTCCATCTTTCTGGGGCTCATTTAACTTTCTGGTGTGTGTGATATGCATGTATGTGTTTGCATGTGTATACATGTGTATATGTGCATTGGCATGAGTACATGTGGAAGCAAGAGTTCAAAAGTTGTAAATATCTTGCCATCCAGGTTTTTTTTAAGTAGGGGCTCACACTGAATGGACTGCTCCCTAATTGGCTAGAGTGCATGGCCATTAGTCTAGGTCATCCTATTTCCATCTCAAGTGTTGAGATTTGTTTATTTATTTATTGGTTGGTGCTGGGGTTCTGAACTCAAGTCTTCATGCTTGCGTAGCTAGCGCTTTACCTCCTGAGTCTACGTCTCCAAGATTTTACTGATGCCTGTGGTTTAAAACTCACTCGACTGAAACATAACTTACATGCCACATATGGACATGGTTCCTTGCATTTTAACAAGTGATGCCATCCTTTAAATAGCCAATTCTGTCATTCTCAGAATGCTGCCTTGGGCTCCTTTGCAGTTAGCCCTTCCCCCAGGCCAGGCTCATACCCATCTCCTTTTGTCTGTCTGTCTGTCTATCTATATTTTATGTGCATTGTGTTTTGTCTGCATGTATATCTGTGAGGGTGTTGGAATTCCTGGAACTGAAGTTACAGACAGTTGTGAGCTGCCATGTGGGTGCTGGGAATTGAACCCAGGTCCTCTGGAGGAGCAGTCAGTACTCTTAACCACTGAGCCATCTCTCCACTGCCCCCCCCCCCCCCCCCCCCCCCCCCCGTCTGCTTTCTTATTGGGGTTAGTTTTGCTTCATCCAGGTTTTGCTTAAAATGTTCTTGCATTTGACTTCTTTTACTGCACCAAATGTATCTATAAATAGTTTGGTTCTGTTTATGCCTTGTAGAATTTCTTTATATGACTGTGTCATGATTTGTTTGTCATTCTTCTGCTGAGGGACATCTCAGTGCTTTCCAGTTTTTGAATAAAGATCCTGGGGCATTTGCATGTATGTCCCTAGATGCTAATACTCTTTCTTTGAGTGAGTACTTAGTATCATTGCTGGGTCAGATGAGTGTATTTTTTTTTTTTTTTTTTTTTTGGTTTTTCGAGACAGGGTTTCTCTGTGTAGCTTTGCGCCTCTGCTGGAACTCACTTGGTAGCCCAGGCTGGCCTCAAACTCACAGAGATCCGCCTGGCTCTGCCTCCCAAGTGCTGGGATTAAAGGAGTGTGCCACCCCCGCCCACCCAGATGAGTGTATTTTAACATACTTGATTAAGTTGTTTTGTTTTTGACAGGGTCTCACTATGTAGACCAGGCTGGCCTCAGTCTCACCAACTGCCTGTGACACCAAGTGCAGAGATTAAAGACCTATTTCACACCCAGTATTTAGTTAAGTCTTAAGAAAAAAACTGCTAGAATATTTTCTAAGTGGACACCTTTTTAAATTCAGGGACAGGGTAGGAATCTTTTGGCTTTGACTGTTAATCAGTTCTTGATCAGTTGGTCTTTGATTTAGGACATTTGTGTGGTTGTGTAGTAGAATCTCCAGATGTTTATATTTTTGCAAGTTCTTGTTTGAATATTTTACACAACTTTTATTAATTTGTTTTTTTGTATGTTTGAGATAGGGTCTTACTTTGTAGCTAAAGCTAGCTTGGAACTCTATGAATCCTAAGCTGGCCTTGAACTTTTGATCTTCCTGCCTTAGTCTCTTGAATGTTGTGATTACAAGTGAGTGATACCATTCTTGGTTTAAACCAGTTCTTAATTGGGTTCTTTGTCTTAATCTAGTTGCACGAATATGTGTACCTTGTTAGGAATGTATGTTGTGACTTTCTTTTCTTTTACCATTTCTTAGTAATTGCTGTCCCAAAGCGAAGGTTTCTAGGATTTTGAAGCCTAGTTTACATTCTTTCTTGCTAAGTGATTTCTGCCCTGCTCCAAGATTCAAGGATTTGCTCCCTTGCTTCTTCCTAAGTGGTTTGGTGTTCTTTGCTCTTGCCTTGAGCTTTCTGATGTACCTTGAGGTTATTCACTGTGCAAGAAGCAGGGAAGGGAAGAAATCTACCTGCTTTGTGCACAGAGAGCAGTTAGAGACTCCCCATAGCAGAGATTTTTCTGCTGTAGGCCGCAGGAATATATCATAAGAACTCAGCTGGTTATGGCAAAGTCACTACCTGGAGGGATCAGGGAATTCCTCCAGAGGAAGCCAAATCCCAAGGAATTTTTGGTGTTACTTGGCTTGTTATATATCAGCTGTATTCTGTTATGAAAATCATGTGTGCCTTCATAGCTTTCCGAATCAACTTTTCCTTAAGAAGGGCTAACAGTGTGGACTGATCACTCTCTGGACATACACATTCCAGGTATTTGGAGAACATCCTCAGGAAAGGCTTTCTCTGGAATCAGATTATCTCCCTTGGCCACTTTCAAGGACTAGCAGTAATAACAGTCCACATGCAAGTCTCCTGATTTAAGGCAAATTCCACAAGGAGACACTGCCTAGGTCAGGTGGATGTTCAGTAATAGCGTTACACAATTTAGCTCAGACCCTCCTTTCTTACAGCCTTACTATCTTTATGGACCTCTAACTCCTTACCTAACCACTTCTAGAAATAGTTAGATAACCTTCTGCGCTGACAGCTATGCTCGGCCAGAACCCCAGTTCAAGCCTCCCTGTAATTATCGTCATTGGCAGCATCCGGCCAGGTCCATCCCCAGATGGAGGAAAGTACCTTATCAGAGTTACCTCTGTACTTTCTAAGAACAGACTTAAGCATCCAGGCTACCTGTTTGAGAAGGCCTGGCGGATGTGCCAATTAAGCCTTACTTCCTCCTTTCCCAAACCTTACCTTTAGTTCCAGATCTCCCTTTAACTATCACCAGAGGCATCTAGTGGTACACAGGTTGCCTAGCGACTGAGCACACTTTCCCCCACCCTGGGGTTGCAAACAATAATTAATGGTTATTGCCTCTTAATGTGATTCTTATCACCCCTCCCGTTTGACCCTGGAAGCCTGGCTTTGCACGGCTAAGGGAATACTGCTTGTAAGTGTATATATATATACCAGGACTTCCAGGGCATGGAGGGACAGAGAAGGAAAAAGAGAATGGAAGAACTAGATGGGTAAGAACTTGAGAAGAACAACCTGAGACAGGGAAGAACTAGATTGAAGGGCTAGAAAAGAGTACTAGAGGAACGAGATGGAAGATGAGGAAGAGTCAGATGGGAAAGTCCTAGCTGGGTAAGAACAAGGTGAAAAGGACCTAGATGAGGCAGCATTAAGATAGAACTTAAGAGGGAACAGTAGATAAACAGAGAGAAATCAGGCAAGAAAGGAGCTAGGCATGGGAACAGAACTGAAGCTGCGTATATGTGGATGTTATGCCAGAGGAATTAAAGCAAGTGGACTATAGAGCTCGGTGTGCTGAGATTGTATTTCCTGAAAATAGTCCTCGCTGTTAGTAGTTCTCTCTCCTGAGCCCCTGGGATGTATAATATTGAGGCTGGTCCCTCTAATATTATACAAGATTTTTCTTTTTTCTCTGCATGTTACTGTGGCAGTGGCTCTGTTGGGTCCCATTTGAGCTGCACATGTGAGTCTGTCTCAAGATGTTCCTTCTCCATTGAACTATGTGACTAGTTCCATGGTAACTTGAGGTGAGTGTAGCTTATACAGACAGTAGTCTGTAATAATAACTTGAATTTAGATAATACATGTCTTTGAACTGGATCCTTTTTTATTAAAGAAAGAATTGTTTTAGCTCTAGTAGCTTGTCTGCATGTCCTCGAGTTTTTAGAATCAACCTGTTGGTTTCTACAAAAAGCACTTGTAGGGATTTTGATTGGAGTGCATTGAAACTAGATCAGTTTGAGGGGCGTTTGAAGTACCCTGTTGAGGAGTGCAGTCCATTGTCATACTTTTGTTCATGAAATTTATCCCCAGCATTTCAGTGTTTTGAGTGTGTGTTTCTTAATTCCATTTTCAGTTGCTTGTTGCTAGTCTGCAGAAACACAGTTAAATAAAAACAACAACAACAACAAAAAAAACCTTTCCCTTATGGAATCGGTTAGGACCTCTTGTAGAATATGGAGAAGTGGGAGAAGAAAGCATTCTGTTTGTCCCTAATCCTCAGGACCCAGATAGTGGTCTGCTATTTTTACTCTAGTGCATTTCCCCCCCTTGTTTTGATATTAGGACGATACTGGCTCAAAAAAGATATTGGGATGTTTTCCTTTTTCTGTTCTGTGCAGTAACTTGAATATGATTGGTTTCATTTCCATTCTGAAACCTTTGGACTTGCTGGTGAAGCCATCTGGGCTTGGAGTTGTATATGGGTTTAGTTGTGAAAACTTCTATATATACTTTAAGTTATTTAGATTTTCTGTCTAATTTTGTGTCAGTTTTGGTATTTGTAGCTTTCACAGAGTTCATTTTAAGTTGTTGAATTTATTAGCATAAACTTTATTGATTTTTTTTTTTTTTTAACTTTTTGGATAAATATATCTGCAGTCTGTAGTGACCCTGTCTTCATTTTCTGATACTGATCATCCTTTCTTCCTTGTTTTTTTTTCTGGTTTACCAACTTTATTAATCATCTTCAGAACATTACATGTCTCTGCTATTTAATATTTATTTTTTCTTTACCTTTTTTTTTTAAATTTATTTTACTCTCCTTTTGTTTTTATTTCATCTTAAATTTATTTATTTGTTTTTGTTTTTGTTTTTGTTTTTTGAGACAGGATTTCTCTGTGTTAAACAGCCCTAGCTGTCCTGGAACTTGCTTTGTAGACTAGGCTGGCCTCCAACTCACAGAGATCTACCTGCCTTCTGAGCATTGGGATCAAAGGTACGTGCCACCATGCCTGTCTTTCGCACAACCATGCCTGGCTTACCTTAAATTTATTTATTTAGAGACAGGTTCTAATTCTTTAGCCCAAGCTGCCCTTTGAGTTCCCAGCATTTCTCCTGTCTTAGCCTCAGTGTTCCCCTCTTGAATGTTGTTACTGGCATATAGCAACTGAGCATGTTTGTGCGGTGATGTTCCAGCACCATGTAATGGTCGGATCCAGTTAGCACATCCATCATCTCAAGCATTCATCATCTTTATGATGAGAGCAGACAAACCTTGTTTCTAGGGGCTGGGCAAGTAGCACAGTGGCAGAATGCTTGTCTAGTATGCAGGAAGCCTTGGGTTCTAGTCTCAGCACTAAAAACAAAAGCAAAATAAAATGTTTCAGCTATTGGAAGCATTGCACTCTGTCTTCATACATTGTTAAGGTAGAAAGCTAATTCATTCAAACTTGTCTTGCTTGTCGTCTGTGAGGCTACGAGGTGGTGCCTTCCCTCCGTCTCATATACTTGAGTATGTTGTACTTCATTCCCTGTAAAATATTTTGTTTCACTTGTGGTTTCTTGTTTTATCAGTGGATTATCTGAAAAGACTTGTTTGATTTTTAATATTTGGAGGGAATTCATTCCAGAGACAGCTTTGTATTTGGGGTTTTATTTTGTTAAGATTTATTTTTATTGTTTTTATTGTGTGTATGCTGGGGGTGGGGAGTGGGGCTTGTGCATGTGAATGCAGGTACCTGCTGAGGCCAGAGGTGTAGGATCCCCTGGAGCTGGAGTTACAGGTGGTTGTGAGCCACCCTAGGTGGGTGCTAGGAACCAAACTCAGATTCTTTGAAGAGCAATATGTGCTGTGAACTGGAGAGTCATGTCTCCAGGCCCTGCTTTTTGATTTCTGGTTGAATTTGGTGGTGTGGTTTGAATCCTGGGGTGACTGAGTCCCACTGGCAGCTGGTGGTACCTGTATGTGTTGCATTCTTCCTGCTCCTGGGCCTGAGGGTTGTTCTCTGGGGGAACATGCCCTGCAGCACTGTCTGTTTCATGCTTCCTTCTGTCTGTCTGCTCTGCGCTCCATAGGTTCAAAGTCTCTTATCAGGGTTTGAATATTTATGATTAACCCAGTCTTTAAGCTGTGTCTATCACCAGTGGTAAATAGCTCTTGTCCCCAGAGGTTTCTGCATTTAGAACCTAGTATTTTTACAGCTGCCTGTGAGCAGTATTGGCGTGCCTATGCTATACCTCTTTAATTCTTTGTATTTGTTTTGTGTGTGTGTGTGTGTGTGTGTGTGTGTGTGTGCGCGCGTGCACGTGCACATGTATGTGCGTGTATCTCACTATATAGCCTGGCTTGCATAGTCTCATTATGTAGACCAATCTGTTCCCAAACTCACAGTACCTGCCAGCCTTTGCCTCATGAATGCTGGTATTAAATGTGTGCACAGCATACCCAGCCCTTTTACTCTGCTGTCTTCTTCCTATTTAAGTGGATTCTTGAGCACACTGTAGTTTGCCATCCTCATTTATTCATTTGATAGCCTCTGCTTTATCATTAGAGACTAGACCAGTAAGAGTTGTGTGATTGTCCATGTGGCTGAATTCTACCATCTGGCCTGATGTCTGGTTTTTTCATCTTTTTTTTTTTTTTTTTTTTTTTTTTAACTTTCCATCCTTTCTTTCTTTGGGTTACTTGAAGTTCTCCAATATTTCATAGGGGTTGCTGTAGGTTATGACGTGCATTGTTAGGTTGCCCGGGGCTACTGTGACCAGAGTGATGTGTTCATGGTAATAGGAGACATATTTTTCTCCTAGGACTTTTGTCGTTGTCGAATTCATTTTGTGGCAGCCCCACCCAGTTATGTTCTTTCTACTTTCAACAGTCATTTGTTTATTTTGTTTTTTGTTATTTTGTACTAGCTGTGGTTGTTGCTGTGGAGGCTGGTGCTGACCAATGCTTTCTGGTCCTTGTGCCCTCCCTGATTGTGAAGGACTAGCAGTTCACAGTGACTATGCAGTGTCCACACTGCAAAAAGATAAGAGATTCTTGATATATTAAGGACATATTTTTTAAAGGACATTTTTGTGTATGTATGGGGTTGGGGGGAACATGTGTGTATTTTAAGTGAAAGTACACAATGAGACCAGAGGAAGATGTCTGTTTTCTTCTCTTCTTTCCTTATCCCCATGACACAGAGTTTCTCACTGAACCTGAAATTCACCATTTTTTTGGCTAGACTGGTTGGCCTGTAGTGATCCTCTTCTCTTTGCCACCCACAGTGTTGGGGCCACAGGTGCACATAGTCATGCTCAGCTTTTAAAAAAAAATTACATTTTGTCTGTCTGTATATACAAGTATGTGTGCTATACTCATGGTGCCATGTTGGAGGTCAGAGGACAACTTGTGGAAGTTGATTCTCTAATTCTACTGTGTGGGTCCCAGGGATTGAACTCAAATTATCAGGCTTTGTAGCAAGTACCTTTACTCACTGAGCCTTCTTGCCAATCAGCTTCCACCTCCCCCATCTTTTAACACTGGGACTCACTGGACCAGCTTCCCAGCATATACATACATATATATATATGTATGTATATATTTACTTTTGGTTTGTTTGCTAATTGATTCGATTGATTGATTGATTGACAAAATCTCTATAACCCTGGCTGTTCTGGAGCTCACTCTGTAGACCAGGCAAATCTCAAACTCACAGAGATCTGCCTGCCTTTGCCTCCCAAGTGCTTGGATTAAAGGTGTGTACAACCTCACCTGGCCTGTATTTATATTTTGAATGGGGTATCACATATTCCAGGCTAGTCTCATACTGGTTATTGCTATGTAGTTGCAGTTGAACCTGAACCACTAATCCTCTTGCCTCTACACTCCAAGGGTTACACCTAGTTTTATGTGGTGCTGAGAATTGAACCTAGGGTCTTGTGAATATTAGACACTCTACAGACTGAGTTACACCAACCCCTTCCCTTTTTTAAGGGACAGGATTTTGCTATTTATTCTAGGCTGGCCTGGAGCTCACTATGTAGCTCAGACTGGGCCTCAAGCTTTCAGCAGTCTTACCTCAGACTCCCAATGTTATTTATTTGTCAGTGTTATTTACCAGGCTCAAGAAAACATGAGGTACAACGGAACCTACCTAGAAGAGTTTTTTTATTAGGGAAGAGAAAGAGTGGAGGTGGGTAGACCTACCGAAAAGAAAGGTGCTGGGGGTGGGGGGATGTGTGCTACCTCTGGTGAGAGGGAGAAAGCGGGAAGTGGGTAGAGCCTGCTTTGATAGGTCACCTTGTGCATACCTACGTATATGGCTTATGTGGCTACGCCACACATGCACATAGATTACCTGATCACACTGCATGCAGAATATGTGACCACGCATGCACAGGTAGGTTACGTAGGACATAAGGCCCTGGAGTGACTAAGCATTTTGCCTGACTGCTGACAGCACATGCAAGGTCATGTGACTCCGGAAGTGGCTAGGAATACTAATACCCAAGTGCTGGGATAGCTTTGTGCACTACCTTGCCTAGCTTAGCTTTGCTCTTGTGTAATCTTAGCAGTGTCTCAGATTTCTAGGTGTCCCTGGTCCCATTTGGAGCTGACTGCACTTGCACATTGCCAGCTGCATTTTCCCACCCGCCTGGTAACTCTCATAGTGATTGTTATAGACTGGGTATGATTTCACTGAGCCTTGGCTTCCTGGAAAACACTTAATAGACTTTTTTTCAGGTCCTACAGCTGGATATAGACAGTGGTTAGCAGTCTCTGTCTTTGGATGAAGATGTTGCTTCTTGATTGCAGGGTGGGCATTGGGGGCTGAGATGACAGTTTTTGTCCCAATTATGTTTTTAAGGTTAGTACTGACTCTTATGGTCAGCCCTACTTCCCCCTCAGAAGATGGGGTGTGTGTCTCATATCCTCCCACCCCCTGCCCGTCTGTCTCTCAAGCCCACTCCGGGGCTAGCTGGTGTGCTCTCCCCTGCGCTTTCTGGGCCACATGGCTCACAGTAGATGCTTGGTTTGCTTTGCCATGGTTATTCTCCTTGATTTTGAAAAATAATGTATGTTTTCCTTTAAAATGCCCATTCTATCAAAAATTTGAAATTAATTTACATTTTAGGCACAAAGATAGGATTTTATGTAGTACTTTTTAAATGGTTTTGCTTTCTTTCACTGTGTATCTGAGAAGGACCTTAAACTTCTGATCTTTCTGCCTGCACCTCCCAAGTTCCGAGACTACAGGCATGAGCCACTTCACCCAGGTTTTGTTAGTGGCTTTACTCTCTTTTAAAAATCTGACTGTTGGGTTGGTGAGATGGCTTATCAGATAAGGATACTTGCTGCCAAGCCCGCCGACTGGAGTTTGGTCCTATCTGCATGGTAGAAGGAGAGAACTGCTTCCTGCAAATTGTCTTCTGACCTCCACATGTGTACTGTGGCACTGTGAGCACAAGTACATGCACACACATAGAGATTGACAGACAGACAGACAACCCAACTGACTATGTGCACCTGTGGCCTTGCCCTGGGTGGGGCAGAGGTAAGCGGTTGTGAGCCGCCATGTGAGTGCTGGAAATGAAGCCCAGGTCCTCTGTAAAAACAAGCGCTTTTAACCACTGAGCTGTCTGCAGCCCCTTTATCTTAGCTTTAAAGAGATTTTCTACTTCTTGATGTTACGTCATTCACATATTGTATTTTTGTTTGTTGATGAACCACTCAGTACTGCACATTTTCACCTGACTGTCACTCTGACCACTCCTCCAAGTATTAATGTGTATTTTTACAAAGTCTGCTATTGCACAAATTAAGAAATTATATTGTGTGTGTGCATGATGGATGTGTGGGTGCACATGTCGGCATTCTGTAGTCAGAGAACAACTCTGTGGAACTTGTTCTCTCCTTCTGTCTTTATGTGGGTTCTGGGGATAGAACTCCAGACACTAGACTAGAGTGCTGAACTATCTCACTGACCCTGTAATTGGATACTGTCTTAATTTCAAGAGAGATTACTTAAATCTATGGTTTTAAGGGATTTACAGCTTGGATTTTATAACTGAATTTTATTTGGTGTTGACTTTCTGTGGTCAGAGGAGGTGTGCATGGGGTCTGGCCCTCATGATTCCACAGTGTTCACAGTGTGCATGGGGTCTGGCCCTCATGATTCCACAGTGGTGAGGAGAGAGCCTTACTGGTATTCAGAGACACAGTGGTTTCTTCGCAGGAGCAGGCTGACCCTGTGACTCATGGCAAGTTTTGGGTCACGTAGAATCCAACTGTTCTGCGTCTTTGTAATTGGCCTGATGGCACTTGTGTCTTAAGAGTTAACAGCAGGTGCTGTGGGATCTCCTGGTGATGAAATGGAGATATAGGGGATGACATGGGGGAGCAGTGGCCTTCCTTCTTAATGCATTTTTCTTCTGCCTTAGGTAAATCTTAAAATGAGAGAGATAACAGAAAAAGAAGTTAAATTAAAACAGCAGCCACTGGAAAGTCCCGCTCATCAAAAGGTAAAGAGTAATTTTAATTTCTTCAAAACACATTAAGTTAATATTAGTAGTTTTTTATATGTCTGTTTCTACTTGATCATTCTGTATTTTTATCATCCCAAGCAAGCCAGCCTCTTAGATTATCCTGGTGGCTGATTCTCAATGCCTCAATTAGGAGTTACCATGGGCAGCCTGTCTTCTATCCCTTACCCCCAAAAAGGGCTCATGGTTTGTTGAACAGGGGTATTCTGGGAGGACTTGGGAGGTTCAGTAATGGAAGTAATGTAGCCTGAGCTCTGGGAGTGAACTTCTGAAGGTAAGAGATTGAGCAGAAAACACCCTGTAGAAGATGTGCCCTGCAGATTCTTGAGATGGCCTGATAGGTGCCATGAGGCCGGTGGGGGTCTGAAGCCCAGCGCCTGGAGCCAGTGGAAAGTGTGTACCTTGGGAAGGGTGCAGATGGGTGCGTTTCTTCCACCTTCTGGCTTTGGCCTCATCCCTGGCCATTTTCTCTTTTGTCAAGGCACGTGTCACAGTCAGTGGTGTGTACACAGGAGTGCCTGACTGTTGACACAGTTTTACCTCTGAGAGCAACATGTCTTCTCCCCTTGTGGTTTTCTCTCTACACTGGCCAACTCTAGTCAGTCGGGTCGAGTGCCTCCTTAATCCTTGGATGGGACAGACACACATGGGCATAGACAAAGGGAGCAGACCTCTAGCTTGGTCCCTTGACTTTCTCAAGTTTGGAACTATTCTTTGCCATTATGAAGGATAGAGTTGTGAAGGGGACAAGTTATCTTCCAATTGAATTGCCTGGTATTGTGATCAGCTGAGGTCATACACACTGGAAAGCCTTTGCTTCCCAGAGGCTATCTCCACCTCTTGCGTGTGAGCGTGTGTCATGGCCACACCTGGACCTGCAGTGCTGACATTCCTTTCCACCTTCCTTCCTGCTTCCTGAGCAGTCTCCCTCCAAGTGGTATTGGAAGTTAGTACCCGTAAGTGACTCAGGCCACCAGCCGCAGTCTGCAAAGCCATCTTGTTGCCATCATGCGCTTCCATTAAAATTGCTCGCACCCAAGACTGGGTTTTTGTTTGTTTGTTTAAATGTCCACCTGGGGGTTGTGTTACATCTTCTTTAGCATGAGCCCTGCTGGCCACGCTGATGGGCTTTGTTATGTGGCACTTTGGAATGCCATGTCCATGTACCCCAGGTTCTAAGTGATCTCTAAGTGACCAGTGTAGCATAGCTGACAGGACACTGTCCTTCCTAGTAGACACCAAGAGGACTGATAGTGACCTAGTGGCTGGCATCAATCCTTAACCTTTTTTTCCTGCTGTTACTTTGCCTGAGGGGCGGTATCCAGCATGCCCTTCCCTAGTACCTGTGTTCAAGGCTGTATGGTTGGGAAGGTGTTCTCCTACTGAGGGCACAGGCGGACTGCAGAGAGCGCTCCTGCTGGTGTGTCTTGATGTGGTCTCCTTTTGCTGCCCCTTAGGCCTATATGGAAGTCAACTCAGGTTCTGCAGGCTGAGTTAGGTCAGTTTAGATGCAGGGCTTCTGAAATAATGAGTTTTCACACAAATTTTAGAAACCAGGATTTGGTTTAGTAATTCTAGCAGTACCTGACAGGTGCCCAATTCTGGAAGTGGACCAGTTTGTCACTGCCTTTATAGGAAATGCCTGGTGCCAAGTGGTACCTTTTCATGTGAACTTTTGGGCACAGATCTCTTTGTAGATGTGCCCTTTGATTGATTGGGTCCTGTAGCTTCATTATTTGGCCCAGATTGTCCTTTGGGTTCCCACCTGAGGGCCCCATGTAAACTTAGGTTGTACTTCCTGATGGTATGTTAGTGAGGAGGAGGAGGAGGAGGAGGAGGAGGAGGAGGAGGAGGAGGAAGGCATGCTTAATGAGTGTTTGAGTCCTGGGTTTGACCAAGGCAAGGGCTCACACACTCAGGCGTCAGAGGTTTGGTTTCAGATAAGTTTCATGAAAAAAAGAGAAATATAACCAAAAGCAATCTCCCTTAACTTTCCTTTGTTAGAGAGGCTATGGGTGTCCTGCAGTGGTGTTCAGTAACTGGACCAACAAGAAAACATGTGGTTAAAGATTGACAGGTTATGGGTCTTATCTAAACATTTCACAGCTAGAAGTTTGAAGATGTGAGTGAGCAAAGCAGTCATGTGAGCCTCCTGGGCCCCTGTAGTTCGGTGTCAGCCTAATTTTTACCCATGCCATCCATCTTTACTCAAAAAACCATTTGCTTTACTGCATGCCTGCTCACTCCCTGTCTGCTCTCTCTGTGAAAGCCTGGCCTGGAGCATGCTGTGATGCACTGCATGCTGGAACCTGTGGACTTTGCACGTGTGGTACAGTATGAGGAGGGTTCCCTGTGATAGTATGTGTCATGGGCTCTGAGAAACAAGTTAAAATGTGTATTGGAACATACAGTCAACACAAAACAGGCCTTGTTGCTAAATCTAAGGGAGTCGGTTCCAAGTGTTCTGATGAGCGTCACTACTGGTTACCAGTATCTATAGAGGCATCAGCTTGCAGTCTAGATTCCAAGATGATTTTTTTGATTTGGACTCACCTGCAGAACTCTCAGAAACCAATAGTTCTTGTTATAGGCAGGTGCTGGCTTTCTTTTTAGTTTTGTTGTGTATGTGCCCTCTCTGTAGAAAATTTGGCTGTTGGGTCTCCTGCCCTGGGCACTGATGCAGGCAAGAGCAGTACACTGCAACTCTTGGGGCATTGTCTCTGCACTGAGCAGTCCCTCTCAGCTAAGTGCTCTCTGAACGTGGGCGGAGAGGCATGGGCTGTGGTTCTTAGAATACCGACAGGTAGCTTCCTCGGGTGTGCACATAAGGGAGCCGTGGCCTAGCATTTGCTTGATGATCTTGTGGGCTTTAGTACTGATGTTTCACTTGTAGTTCTTGGTGGCTGGTGTAGTAGTATGAGAAATTTTGTTTAACCTGGTTTCTGAAATTTCTCAAACTATCAATTAATGCTATTTTGTAATTCTTAATGACCAATGTTAATATTGATAATACTTAGGAAAGTGCCTGTAGCTTGGGTCTTTCAAGCTCTGAATGCTCACTGTTTAACTTGTTTCTCATTAGTTTGTAATGCATTGGCTTATGATAGCATAGATATGCGTTTTGTCTCCTTCCCATGTGTACCCACTGCCAGAGTCAGTTTAGAGTTAGACTGGCCCTGGTGGTGTTAGCAGTGGATCTCTGCCATCCAGTGTACCCATGGGCCCCAGTCCCTGGATCTGACTTGTTTGTTCTGGACAGAGGGTATCATCCACACAGTCTGAACTTTTCCAGGCAATAAGTTGGTCTTCATGTGGCTCTAGGCTTGGTGTAAATCTTGCTCTAGCAGTGTGCCTGTAACATACACAGGGTGAAGCGATCTCACACGCAGAGACCATTTTCCTTTTATCAACTGCAGGTCCGCTATCGGCGAGAGCATCTTTCTGCTAGGCAGTCACCCTACTTCCCGTTGTTGGAGGACTTGATGAGAGACGGCAGTGATGGCGCTGCTCTCTTAGCGGTGGTTCACTATTATTGCCCAGAGCAGATGAAACTGGATGGTGAGTGGAGAACGAACGCTTCCCCTGAACAGACCTGAAAGGGACCAGTGTGCATTTCACATGCAGGAGAAACCCAAGGAACTAGCACGGAGTCCCTGTGTCAGTTGGGATACTAACCATGTACCTAGAAATGCCCAGACACCAAATACTTATTCGTAATCTGCATCTTATGTGATGTGGAGAGTGCCCACTGAGTATTTGGGTAATATGTCATTGTATTTTGTGACTTTACCTCTGTTTCAGAGTGAGTGAGATTTAAAATCCTTCCTTATTGAAACATTTAGAACCTAAGCCAGATAGGGTGGCACTTACCTTTAGTTCTGGCATTTTGTAGGCTCTTAGGACCAAGATCAGCCTGGGCTGCATAAATGAGACCCCTGTCAGAAACTAAGGGCAAATAACTTCTGAAGACATGAGAATGAATGGTAGATTCAGTCTATCTCCTGCCGTGGCCTGATGCCAGAAAACCTCTTTCTGGGTGCTTGTGACCTGTAGCAGGGAGGAGGAAAAGTGAACGGTTATGAAGGGCATGGTACAGAGCTGCCAAGGTGCTATGGAAGCATGAGCTGTCAGTGACTCGATGTCCTAAGTCTGGAGTGGGCAGGTAGAAGGCCAGGGGCCCGACCAATGCCTGCACTGGGACATTGTCTCAGACGTTAGCCCTGGACAGCTTAGGCTGTTGTTATGCCTACTCCAGGCATGGAAGTGCAGATAATACATTTTTTACAGACACAGAGGTGACTTGAAAGACAGGGAAAGGGGCTGGAGAGAGATGGTTCAGTGGTTAAGAGCACTGGCTGCTTTTCCAGAGGACCTGGGTTCAATTCCCAGCACCCACATGGCAGCTCACAACTGTCTGTAACTCTAGTTCCAGGGGATCTGAGACTGTCATACCAATGCACATAAAATAAATTTGAAAAAATTATTTAAAAAGTAAATAAATAAATGTCTAGACAAACAGATGTGGACTAGGTATTGAACAAGTAAATAACTACCGGAACCATAGAACACAGCCTGAAGTGTTCTGTAAGGGAGGCAGAGGCCTTACATGTGTATGTCTGAAAGCAAGGAGCTTAGTAATTAGTGAACTAGGTCCATTTCAGAGGCTTAAAAAAACCTGACACAATCCCAGAGAAAGGTAAAGGGAAGAAAAAGGAAGTTTTGTGACTGTCTGTAGATTGAACAACTGACTTGTAAGTTCCAGGCTCTAAGGAGCTAGCTAGCCAGAGAAGCAAGACAGTTCACCAACTAGAATTCTAGAGCTGCCACAGAAAGGTAGAAAGACTGGCTAGCAACCATGCCTGGGGGTGTCTTTGAAAGTCAGTCTGAAGAACAGTGAGAGCCTGGGTCCCCCTTGCTTCCAGCAACACCTCCCATGTCCAAGGCCTGGGGATATGAACACACTTGGGGGAGACCAAGCCTGTAAGTCATGGTCTCACACTCCAGCTTGGGGCAGGCAGGAGTGAGGTGACCAGAATCAAGGCTTTTGTGTGAGCTTCTTCCAGTCACCAGTACCAGTAAGCCTCACTTCCTTGCTGGGTTCCACAGGCTTATTTGCCTCACTTGCAACTCAGGGAAGTCTTTTTGCAGAAACTGGTCTTAAGGACAAGACCCACAGTGACTGAGGTTTGCCATCAGCTGGCTTCTTGCTTTGGTCACCTACAGCAAAGCCCACTTCCTGCTACCTCCCTCTAATAGTGAAGGGGTGCCCAGACACCCCTGACATTTGAGGAAATCCCCTGACTGCAGCTATAGTTCAGAATATACAGCAGTAAGAGGCTGGGGACCTAGAATGAGTACTGGGAAGGGGCGTCTAGAAGACTGCCATACAGCGTGTCCACATTAGGTTCCATAGAGCTCTGAGGAAGTGTGCATTTTGGTGTCTGAAGTGTAAGAGTCTATTAAAGAGTTAGATGGCTGTGTAGAAAAAAAGAGTCTTCCAGAAAAGAGGGGGTGGGGGGAAGCAGAGGCATGGAAGTAAAGGAGAAACTAGAAAAATGAGATCTATATAGGAGGAACTAACAGAGAATAGAGAGGATTTAGCCAAGGGAAGTGTAGCTGCCCCTGGATGAACATAGGCAAATTTCAAGAATCCACTGGATGTGTCTAGTTGAAGGACTGTGGTGGTAGACATTCTAGAAAGGCCCCAAATAACTTAGTGGGAAGACAAAGCAGGTTACACAGAGTGGGGAACTGTATGACAGCGGCAGATCCCTCGGCCGAGTCCTGGAAGCAGCACAGCGTGCTCTTTCTGACCCTCCTGCCTCTGCACTCCAGGTTGCTGCGGAGAGGCTACATAGAGCACTTCATTATCTTTGCAGAGTTTAAAAGACATTGTATCCTGTTGAAATAAAAATTAAAAAGTAAGCTGGGCACTGGTGGTACACGCCTTTAATCCCAGCACTCAGGAGACAGAGACAGACAGATCTCTGAGTTCGAGGCCAGACTGGTCTACAGATCAAGTTCCAGGACAGCCAGTGCTGTTATACACACACACACACACACACACACACACACACACACACACACACACACAAACCTGTCTCGAAAAAGCAAAACAACAACAACAAAAAATTAAAAAGTAAATTTAGTAGTAAAATATCAAAGTAGAAACATTTTAAATGTTTTGAAGAGAAACTGTGTAAAACCAAAAGCTGTTCTTTTGACAGCTCAATAAAATAGATAATTTTCTGGACTGATGAGTCAATAAAACAGGGCAAAATAAAGAACGCAGAAAACAAAATGACATAAATTCAGGTCTAGTAGACATCAAATAAAAATATGAAGAGTATTCTATGCTGTGTATGTTCAGTGTTATGTGACACAGAAAGTTCTGTATTGGAGAAAAAGGAATGGGAGAGCTAGGGACATATAACTACAAGACCGATGGACTCAGACATGAAGAAAGAAGTACATACATCCTTGTGGGATGACTTTTTGTGAGAACTTTTTGCTGGGGCATTTACCAAACTTTTAAGGAATTGACAGTTTCTATGGTTTATAAATTGTGTCAAAGAATAAGGAAGATGGGATGCTCCTGGTCTTTGTATAAGAGGATTATCCCTGACACACTGGGAAAAGACCCCCAGAAGACAGTTAAGGCTGGCTTGTCTTGTTAACACAGATTGAAACCTTGTGTAAAATGTTGGAAGACAAGACTCTAACCTTTGTACACAACTGACTTAGTAGGTGCACTTCCCGGCCTGCCAGTGATGTTATTCTACCTGGTAGTGGCTGTGGTCTCCAGGCTGCCACAGCTGGGGACCAAAGTATGGGCAGGAATAGTCCTTTGTGTGATGCAGGTTGACTGGGACAGAAGCCCTGGAGGAGGAACCCTGTTGATAGTCCAGTAAGTCCTAAACTTTTCTGTAGTTCTTGGAAGAGGCTTCACATTCTTAGATGTGGAGAGGCTGTATCCCAAAAATGATAATTTCTTAACTGTTCTGTAAATATATTGCCAGTCTAGTAAATACTTTTGTTTTTTACCAAGACTGACAGACCACACGGGCAAAGTTGTCTCATTTTATTTTGGCATAAATTTAATATGTAGCAGACAACTCAAGGAATTTGTCTTTTAAATCTAACCTTCCCAGGGTACTACTTCTTACGTTTATGTTTGGAGTAGATTAGGGAACAGAGGCTTTCCTGGCAGCACTGGTGTGTTTATGGCTCAGGGATGTCCTGAGGCACACTATTTGAGACCTTGTCCAGGCTTACCACTTGTCCCAGACGTCTTTTCACCCTGTACTCGCTGTTTTCAGTTGTCAGGCCTTGAAGTCTTCCTGAAGCCACAGTGCCCAGCCTTTGCCTTTCTTGATTTTCAGGCTGTTGAGTTGGTCCATTGTCCTTTGGTTGGTTGGTTGGTTTGGTGTTTCCTTATGATGTGTCTGCCTCAGACTACAGTGTACGTCCTGGCATCCATGCCCACTGTGCTCTTGGTCAAGATGGTATGTGCTGGCCTCTAATCTTAAGACCCCTCAAGAGAAGTGATTCATGTTTCATGATTAGCTGACTGCTTTGTGGGGGAGGCCTTTGGATTCTGGATCTTCGTTTGTCATCTCCCTCCTCATCCAATTTTCACCACTGGAGTATCCAACCTCATTTCCTGTTTCTTGTTTCTTAGCGGGCATTCTGCAGTGTCTTCTCCCTGCCAGCACATTGGTCTGTTGATTCATGGATTGAACTCTCATTATGATCTTATCACCTTAATAGCTTATGTTAGATTCCATTTCTCTCATCGTACTTAAGGTTTTCACAGATTTTAGCTGCGTTAATTTTGAAGAATAAGAACATGGGGTCCTTGTTCTACAACTGTTAGATTTTGTTTGATTTCACACTGTCTGGAACTGTGGCTTTGGCTCAGGACAGTCACTTGGAGCACATAACAGCACCCAAACCACAGAAAAGAGACGTTCAGTAGAGAGCTGTGTGTTGAGGGTCCACATAGCTTAGAGGGCAGGGAGGACTGGGCAATCAGGATATTGTGGCAAATAGTATTTCATGACCAGGTAACACTACCTCATTTGATGTTGACACACCCTGTTCTTGGACTAATGACCTAGACTAGAAAACAACATTTGAGATCTTGGAAAAAAAATTTGTCTTATTTTTGTACTTGAGTGTGCTGGATGAGTACTCTCTGCCCGCCTGCCCTGCCCCCCACCCCTTTTTCTTTCTTTTTTTTTTTAAGGTGGCACATATGCAGAGGTTTGCATTGTCTCATGATCCCACAACTGCTGTTTACTGGCTCCTACTAAGGAGCACCTGGACAAACACTGGAGGCCCCTTCTCAGGGGTCCTTATTTACTGCCTGTACCGCATTTCCCAGCGGAGGGTCTGCTCCTGAATTTTCAACCTGAGAGGTTGGAAAGGTCCTCACCTCTTCATAGAGGAGGCATGTACTATGTGTCATCTTGATTTGGAGAATTAGAGACCTCGCTTGACAACTGTAATTTTGTGCATATCCTGGCTCCTACCCTTTGCAAATATGAAATTAACCTTAGGCAGAGTTTCTGCTTGCCGAAGGAAATTCAGACATTTCTTTAAAGTCATTTTAATATTATTGATATATGTGGGTGTTGGTGCGGTGGCGTAGATGTGGAGGTGAAAGGACGTCTTTGTGGACTTGGTTTTTTTCTACCTTTCTGTGAGTCCTGGGGATTGAACTCAGGCTGTTGGGATTGCAGGGCAAGAGCCTTGACCTGTTGAGCCATCTTGGGGACCCAGAAACACTCCCTCGAAGGTGATGTCCACTGTTCATCTTTTGCCTGCCGTCCTCCTGGGGATGAAGCTCAGTGCCTTGCACACGCCAGGCAAGCGCTCTGCTACTAAACTCCAGCTGCAGCCTGCCACAGTCATTTTAGGAATCCAGTCTCGAACTCTCATAGGGTCTATTTTATAAATGCGGGTTCTGGAGATTTCCTATATTTTCTTTCTGTGTTTAATGTCACCTGTGAAACTTACTGTCTTTTAAAATCCTGTAATCTTGCTTACTTTATCACCACCCCTGCCACATAGAGTTTCAGTTCAGAATTGTGTATCTACACACACCCTTGTGAGCAGAATATGCATATCGTAACACGTCTACCTGACTGATTCTACTAGATATTTGCCTGAAGGAGGTGCCATCGATGGCCGACAGCCTGTATAACATCCGGCTTCTAAGGGAGTTTTCCAACGAACATCTGAACAAGTGTTTCTATCTCACCCTGGAGGATATGCTGTACGCTCCCCTAGTGCTGAAGGTAAAGCTGCCATCAGACATGTACTTAAAGCCAGCTGCCTATGAGCAGGTACTTACTGTGCGTGGGTTGTTGTGTGTTTTGTTTTAGCCGAACGTTATGGTTTTTATTGCTGAGCTCTTCTGGTGGTTTGAGAACGTCAAACCAGATTTTGTTCAGCCCCGAGATATTCAAGAGCTGAAGGATGGTGAGTGGCAACTGAATGGTCATAGTTGTTTTCTTGAAAGCCCAAAGGATTGAGGAAGCCCATATATCTGTAAAGGCCAAGGTGACAGACAGTGCTTGGGCAGACCAAAAGCCCAAGCTTGCCTTTGCTGTCTATTCATGTTCTAGTCTGTGCTGTTTTTCAATTTGGTATTTGTAACAGTCTTTGAGGGTCAGCCTATGGCCTCACCTGTTAAAACCAATTTTGAGAAGTTTGGTTTCAAGTAAAAGCTGAGTTGTTTTCATGGTTATAAAAGCTATAGGTTCCCTGTTTCTGGCTGATATTGTCATTATAAATAATAGATATATTTCTGTAAAATTGCTATTTCTGTAGCTAAAACAGTGTTACAGCAGAAGAGCAGCCGACCTCCTGTCCCGATTTCCAATGCAACCAAACGCAGTTTCCTGGGTAGTCCTGCCGCCATGAGTCCGGCTGACCTGCCACCACCCACTCAACCTCTCCCTGAAGGCAGCCATCGGTACCACCTCCACTCGGAAGAGCCTGAGTGTCTGTGAGTCTGTCGTGTTGCTTTGGGTCAGTTTACCATCCTGTTTCCTTTTTTCATAGTAGCCTGAGAAATCAAAACTCTCTCTTATATAGGTAATGCAGAAAGTACCTGAGTAGCTCCTGCAGCTGTCTGTCCTCCTGACTGTTCCTCGTCACTCAGTCTTCTCTCTGGAGGCCAGGAGTCTGGAAGCCTCTTAGTTGCAAGGTTTTTAAATAGGAGTATTTATGTAATATAATAATCAATACAATTTAAATACATCAAACTGTAGTATAGAAAGGAGATTTCTCCATCGCCTTGTCACAGTGAATTACAGCTTCACAAGTGGTCTCTTGGGGAAGAGACTGAGGAATAGTCCAAATTTGCTCTGAAATGTAGTCTGATAGAATTTAAGAATGAAGGATGCTCATCTGTAAGCAATACTCGTTCATTTGCTTCAGTGAGCAATGGATTTGACAATGAGACAGTAAATGGAACTCTTGAGTGTTTTTTTGAGAACTGATTTTTGTCATTAAGACCTAGAATTCAGCTGACTGGATCCAGGTTGATTGGCTACAACCAGGTCGTTGGACATGTGGGATGAAGATGAGAGAGCTCGTCTTGGAGGGGTGTGAGCCTCTTGTGTGGGACTCGGAGAGAGAATATTTTAAAGTGAAAACAGTTTTGAAATATGGAGAGTGAATTGAGATTTAAGGTTAAAACAATACTCAGAAGTGATTTTGAATGGCACATGCAGCTGAATGGCTGGTTAGATGCATGTTGGAAAGGACCTCTCAGCTTTCTCAGATTGACACTAAGGACGCTAGAGGGTTGAGCCAGGAAGGGAGTGTTCAGAAGGCCACAAAGCATGTCAGGTGGTGCTGGGAGTGTTTAAGGGCTGAGACTCACTGACAGGATCAGATCCTTGGAGCAGAAATGGAACGCTGTGTGTGGCTTAGAGCCCATGGATACAGATGGTAGCATCTCAAGGGCAGAGCTACACAGCCACATGGCTCCTTCTGTGGGTACCTGGGCATTCTTGTCACAGTCTTTGCATCCAGTCCCTGTACTTTGTGGTCAGCTCTAGTACATGCAGTGTGTATGTGTGCATGGAAGTTGGTTAAAGCAGCATTGGTATCCCATGTGTAACAGTGGCTGTGAAGGCTTTCTCATTCGTCAGACTCTTCCTTGAATAGCTGTGCACTGTTGCACATCCTGGCTCTGTTCTGTTTGGTTTTCACTGGTCTTTGTGCTGTGAGTGGCTGTAGGTTTGTAACCTTTACTCTCTGCCAGGGCTGGTGGGGCTCCTCTGGCTTCACTGTGCCTTCCAGCCTTTCTGTGCGGTTTTCCTCCTTTTGTCTCCTCTGTCTCTGAAGGACCTTTCCCTGTCTTTGTCCCTTTGGGCTTAGCCATAGTAGCTACAGCCCAGGGTGCAATAGCAGACTAGCTGCCCTGCAGGGTAAGTGTGCCTCCTGTTGGGCAGTAGTGCCGGCCCCCGTGGGTGTCAGGCTGCTGCAGCGGCGCTGAGCAGCGCTCACCTGGTCAGTGCCTGCGCTGCACCCATTGGTCTCACGTGAGTGAGTGTCCTTCCGGCCACAGCCATGAATCCTTTTTACTCAAGCTGTGATGGAAGAAGTAGAAAAGGTGTGAATGATTGTGGATTTTTTTTGTGGCTGTTTCCATATTTGGCCTGTAAAATGTGTGAGTGCCCTTCTTGTCCATGTAGGGCTCACGCTCAGGTTATTCTCAGCATTTTCAATCAGTTGATATAGTGGAATCATCTTTATTTTTGTGTTTTTGAGACAGGATCTCACTATATAGCCTTGGATGGCCTGGAACTTGCTGTGTAGACCAGGGTGGCCTTGAATTCAGAGATCCCACTGTCTCTGTCTCCCAAGTGCTGGGATTAAAGTCGTGTGCCACTACCTCCTGGCTTGTGAGTGTGACATTTTCATACTTACATATCGTGCATTGTTCTTACCCCCACCCCTTGCCGGTCCCTTTTGTGGTAGTCACTTGATTTTTTGTGTCATGTGCTACAACCAGAAGTTGTACGATCTCTGTTTGCAGCTTTGGGATTTGTGAGCGTTTGTGTTTGTGCACGTGTGTGCACCTGTGTGTGGACGCCAGAGTGGATGTTGGTGTCTTCTTGGTCACACTCCACCTTATCTTTTGAGATAGCCCAGAGCTCACTGATATGGCTAGACTAGATGGTCAGCAGTCCTCTCCAGCGCAAGGATTACAGATACGTGCTGCTCTGCCTGGCTTCCTTATGTGGGTGCTGGCAGTTGAGCTCAGGTCCTCCTTATGTTTGCAGGGCAAACACTTTACCACCTGAGCTGTCTCTCCAGTCCAAGTTTGAGATTTTTATCTCAAATTCAAAATTTTGTTTTTTTTTCCGTTTAGTTTTATGGAAAATATTTCCCCAGAGAAACCCGCTGACTGCTCCCAGCTTGGTACAAATTTATAATGCTTTCTGTTACTTACATGCCTTTGCTTTTCACTCTTACATTGATTGGTTGGTTGGTTGGTTGTGTGTGCTGCATACATGTGTGTGTTTGTGTATGTGTGAATTTATGGTTACACATATACCATGGCATCCATGTGGAAGTCAGGACAACTTGTAGGAGGAAGTTCTCTCCTTCTACCGTGTAGAACTAACAATAGAATGTAGGCTGTCAGGTTTTCTCCGCCAGTGCCCCTCTCTGCTGAGCCATCTCGCCATCCTCTGCTTTTGCTTTTGAACTTGAAGTTTGATAAACTCACTGTTTTCTCTGAATTATTTTTATTTAGTGGAAAAGGAGCTTCCACATTTAGTCCATCCCATCCTTTGTTGCCACTGAGGCAGAAACAGCAAAAGGTGTCACAGGCAGAGGACATCCCTGGTGAGAGCATGATTCTCTTCTATTTTCCCTGTTGTTACTTTTTCTTTGTTACTGTAGTAAAATAACATTCCTCAATATTGAATGATCTTAATCTAATGTACCCATTTTAGTTAATAATAGCAGGATAATATTTTTTTCTGGTTTTTATTTTAAAGATTTATTTTTTTATGTATGAATGCTCTGCCTGCATTTATACTTGCATGCCGGAAAAGAGCATCAGATCCTATTATAGATGGTTGTGAGCCACCGTGTGGTTGCTGGGAATTGAACTCAGGACCTTCGCAAGAGCAGCGAGTGCTTTTAACCACTAAGGCATCTCTCCAGTCCTAGCAGGATAAATTTTAATTTGTACTGATACAGCTTAGAATTTATAGTCTTGTGGTATAAATGTCATTTCAAATCTGGTAAGTTCTGTGCAACATGCACAGAGTGGCAGGTGTCCCAAGCATTCTTCTCTGATTACACTGTACTTCACTTATTGGAGCTACTGGAAGTTGTATTCTTCTGGTTATCTGCTTTCCTGAGTAGTGTGGGTTGAGTTAGGATTCTTTACCCAAGAAATGGCTATTACATGAAAAGAACTTCAAGTGGTACAGAGTTGGTTATGTAACATTGAATGTGCTTATTTCCTCCAAACTACAGATCAGCGACACAGATCGAATTCTCTAACTCGGGTTGATGGTCAGCCGCGAGGTGCAGCAGTAGCATGGCCAGATAAAAAAAACAGGTGGGTGACTTGGAACTGTTTCTGTTCAGGTGCTCATTAGACAACAGGTCTCCAGATGTGCTCAGGGACCCGCAAAGACTGGCCAGGCTGTTCAGGGAGCTGGCAGCCAGTGTTTGCACAGCAGTGCCGGCATCGGCTTGCTCTCTCCTATGCTCGTCCTCTCCTGTGAGCCCCTGGGTACTGCCAAGTGGCTGTGTGATTTGTGGTGTCCATCAGCAGAGGTGTGAGGGTCTACAGGTGTCAGAGAGGTCTCTAATAGCAGTGGTGCCACCTACACTGTCTGTGTCGTTACTGTCATGGTTCTTGGGGTGATACTTGTTCTGGGTTTAAAAAGTGTCTGAGCTTTCATTTGTAGTGTGCTAAATATAGTAAAAGGCTCATTGGGGCCTTGGTTACTTTAAAGCCATATGAAGATGTGTTGGGAGCAAAATGTTTTTGAGTCATTCACTTAAAATTACCTCTGGTGCTCTTTTGCCCTGGAGCATTTATGTAACGCTTCCACATGGAAGATTGGTACTCTCTCTCTCCAGACCTTGAACTCCTCTCCGACTTTTGAACAGTGGGTTTCTCCTCTTGTTTCAGGCCTGTGTCCCAGCCAACACCCTTTGCTCTCCATCACGCTGCCAGTTGTGATGTGGACCCCAGCTCTGGTGACAGTGTCAGCTTGGCCCGCTCTATCAGTAAAGATAGCTTGGCATCCAACATTATCCACCTGACCCCACAGAACCAACCCCACCCTTCAGCCGGGAAGACCAGTGGGAAAAGCCTCCTGAGCAATGTCAACATTGAGGATGAGGAGGAAGAACTTGTGGCTATCATCAGGACAGATGTGTCTCCCCATTCTCCAGAGGTCTCCAGGACCTCACCTCATGCCCCAGGCCTGGTGGCAAGTGTCAGGTCTCCCCAGAGACAGATTGACACTTTGGAGAGTAAGCCTGACAGTTTTTACTTAGAGCCTCTGATGCCAGCAGTACTTCGGCCAGCCAAAGAGAAGCAGATTATCACTAAGGAAGATGAGCGTGGAGAAGGGAGGCCGAGGACCATCATGTCGAAGAGGCCCAGTGAGGGCTCCCAGCCTCTGGTACGGAAGAAAGTGACGGGTAGCCATGGCAGTCGTGACCTGAACAGAACTTTCACCCCAATTCCTTGTTCAGAATTTGCTGCAAGCATTGATCCTGCAGAGGCAGGACTACAGTCAGCAGAAGCTGCAGGAGAAGGGCAACCTCCGGCCATGGGTAGATTCGATCCGTTACCTCAGGGGCAGGCTGCTGATGGCTTCTTCCTCCATGTAGGCAGGCCTGAGGAAGATGAGGGGAGGTGGTATGTTGGTTCACAGAGTCCCAGCTCCCACGACTCAGAACCCTGGACTATCCTGAGGCAGGACTCTGACTCCGATGTGGTAGACGTAGAGGATGCAGAGCAGGATTTCATTGGTGAGGACCATCCTATGGTTATCCCCAGATACGCTGGTGAGGAGGAATCAGCCAAACTACAAGAGGATATGAAGGTAAAGGAACACGAAGACAAGGATGATGCCAGTGGCCGCTCAAGCCCATGTCTGAGCACGACCTCTCAGCTCAGCAGCATGTCCATGGCGAGCGGAAGTGTGAAGATGACCAGCTTTGCTGAAAGGAAGCTCCAGCGGCTCAACAGCTGTGAGACCAAGTCCAGCACCAGCAGCTCCCAGAAGACCACCCCAGATGCATCTGAAAGCTGCCCGGCCCCTCTGACGACATGGCGCCAGAAGAGGGAGCAGAGCCCTGGCAGGCACAGCAAGGACCCTGCCAGTCTGCTGGCTTCTGAGCTGGTGCAGCTTCACATGCAGCTGGAGGAGAAGCGCAGGGCCATCGAAGCCCAGAAGAAAAAGATGGAGGCACTGTCTGCACGGCAGCGCCTGAAACTGGGCAAGGCAGCCTTTCTGCATGTGGTGAAGAAGGGGAAGGCTGACGGTGCCCCACAGCCCCTGAGGCCCGAACACTTCACTAAGGAGTTCACACAGCACAACGGGGAGGACTTGGATGACGGCACTTGTAAAACTGAAGGGTTCCTTGTCAAAGAAGATCAGAGAGATCTCAGTGAGTCTCAGGATGTGGCGTTTGCACAGCTACATAAACCCAGGGACCCGGCTTCTTTGCATGATGGAGAGAAGCACAGAGTGATTTCTGCTGCTCTCTTAGAGGACAGTGTTGGTGAGGTGGATGTGAATGAGTGTGACCTGTCTATTGAAAAGCTGAATGAGACCATCAGTACACTGCAGCAGGCTATACTGAAGATCTCCCAGCAGCAGGAGCAGCTTCTCATGAAGTCCCCCACAGTGCCAACCCCAGGCGCTAAAAATAACTGCCAGGACCAAAAGGTAAAGGCCCCAGTCCACTTCGTTGAGCCACTCTCTCCAACTGGTGTGCCTGGCCACCGCAAACCCCCACGGCTTGGCCAGGGCCGGAACTCCCGTCCGGGAAGGCCAGCTGAACTGAAGGTTCCAAAAGACAGACAGCAGGGTTGTTCTCGGAGCAAAACCCCAACACCCAGTATGGAGACACTCCCACATCCTCGGTCTTTGCCCCCAAGCACCCATCCACGGTCACCCTCTGACCCAGGTGGGGAACCCCCTGAGAAGTGTCTCTTTGACAGTTATAGGCTCCATGATGAGAGCAACCATCGGACCTTTGTCCCGTCCTCTTGCAAAGATGCAAACGTTGTATCAGAACAGATGAACTTTAAGGAGGGTCTGGAGACAAGTGTGAAAGAGGCAGGGCTGAGCTCCTCTGCCATCGCAGGCAAAGAACACACTCTAATGGAAGAGCCGCTGAGGAGCAAGGCCAGCCTCATTGAGGTGGACCTCTCTGACCTGAAGGCCCCGGACGAGGATGGAGAGGTGGTTGGCCATGAAAGCTCGGTGGAGCTTGGTGGAGATGGCGACCAGAAACCTGGGGTTGGTTTCTTCTTCAAGGTGAGTGAGGTGGTAGTGTGTGAAAAGGTCATGAGGTGTGCTCACATCGCCTTGGGTATGAGGATGTCTCAAGAACTTCTGTTCTAAACCAATTCCATAAAAAGCCAGGGAAGAAACATGTTTGCGTTTGTGGGCTACAGAAACCTCCATCCTCAGGGTGGAGGGTGGACCCAGTCAGATGTAGTCACAGGCAGCACATCCTAGAACCCAATAATTTTCATGAATCATGAAATACTTGATTTTCAGATGACTTTTTGGTCATTTAAAATTATAAAAAATGCTCAGAACTTGAAGACTGCACAAAGATATCCAGGCCAGACATGACCTATGTGCTGCAGTTTTCCCACCCCTGATACAGAAACCTGGCCACAGACAAGCTTTAGAAATATCTCTGTTTCTCTATCCTGCACTTTCTCAGAGATGAAGAAAATTATGGATCTGGGGTTTCTCTTCTGTCCTGACCATGTCTGTTTCCTCCTGACTACCACATGGCATAGTCTCAGCCTTATAAGATACACATTTTATTGACATGTGGTGTGTGTGTGTGTGTGTGTGTGTGTGTGTGTGTGAGAGAGAGAGAGAGAGAGAGAGAGAGAGAGAGAGAGAGAGAGAGAGAGAGAGAGAGAGAGAGAGAGAGAGAGAGAAGGGGCGCGGGGAGTGGTGCACACGAGCACCAGAGCCTGAGGTTGGCATTGGGTGTCTTCCTTGCTTGCTCTCCACCTTATGTATTAGATGAGACTGGATGAGTTCAGGGTGATATGGCCATAGACCCTTATATATTGGGGCAAGGTGTCTTACAGAGCCCAGAGCTTACCATTTCAGTTAGCCTGGCTAGCTAGTTTGCTCCACAGATTCCTTATCGCTGTCTTTCCTGCCTGACTTTTTTGTGGCTTCTGAGGATCTGAACTCAGGTCCTCATGCTTGCCCAGCAGACATTTTCTCTGCTGAGCCATCTCCTCATTCCCATTTGTACTTTGTGTGGTGTGAGTGCAGTCACATTGGTGTGAGCTCAGTTTGTGGAGAAATGTGTGGTTTTGCAGGGAAACCGAATTTGTTGCAGGGCATGTGGAAGGTCATCTAACCGAGGCTATTTTGATGGCTTGGACTTTTTTCAATGTGTCGCAGTGTATGATCAGCTCATTCATTACTTAGAGAGTCAGGGCCTGGTGGTGCATGGCTTGGCAAGCAGAAGCAGACAGATCGCTGAGTCTGAGGCCAGCTGGGTCTGCATAGGGAGTTCTAGGACATTCAGGGTTACATGGACCCTGTCTCACCAAAAAAAGTCAGATTGTCTAAGTGTATGTTAAAGTCCACACTTGATCAAGGTATGCCTAGGTTGGATCGTTTAAGGAGTTTCTTGTGCTGTCACTGACTACAAAGTGATGGGTTTTGTAGGATGAACAGAAAGCAGAAGATGAGCTTGCTAAGAAGAGGGCAGCCTTCCTTCTGAAACAGCAGCGCAAGGCCGAAGAGGCTCGTGCACGCAAGCAGCAGCTGGAGGCTGAAGTGGAACTCAAGCGAGATGAAGCCCGGTAACCTCTTCCTCAGCAGCCTCCAGCTGTGTCTAGCGGGAGAGCAGAGCTATCCGTCTAGATGGTAGACAGGGCCAGGCTGACCCACCCCAGTTGGGGTGGCATCTCACCACCACTTCACTCCTTCCTCACCCCTGCTGTTAGCACTTAGCATTTGCTGGCCACAACAGTACTCATCTGTGCAGCTCTCATGGCCGACCCTTCCCTTGGGTGATCCTTCATGTCCATAGCACCCTGTGAGTCCTGTTCTTCACTCCCCATGGTAATGATGAGGCTACCAGTGTGTAGCCCAGGAAATGAGTCATCTGTGGTCCCAGCACTCTCCAGAGTTTCCCAGGTGACTCAGTCCCACCCTGCCCCTTTCACCAGTGCCTTTTGCCCCTAACTCCCACAGCTCTAATCTGCAGAGAGCGCTACAGAGAAGCACCCTGGGGAAGGCTGCAGGAGGTGGGGCTGGTAGACTTGTCCCTCGGAAGAGTGCCTCTGACCCAGTCTTTTGTGAATCCATTTTGCTCTCAGGCGTAAGGCTGAAGAGGATCGGCTACGGAAGGAGGAGGAGAAGGCTCGGCGAGAGCTTATTAAACAGGAATACTTACGGAGGAAGCAGCAGCAGGCCTTGGAGGAGCAAGGACTTGGCAAGCCTAAATCGAAGCCTAAAAAGCCTCGGCCAAAGTCAGTGCACCGAGAAGAGTCCTGCAGTGACTCTGGAACCAAGTGTTCCTCCACCCGTAAGTCAGTGCACCGAGAAGTCAGTGCACCGAGAAGAGTCCTGCAGTGACTCTGGAACCAAGTGTTCCTCCACCTGTAAGTCAGTGCACCGAGAAGTCAGTGCACCGAGAAGAGTCCTGCAGTGACTCTGGAACCAAGTGTTCCTCCACCCGTAAGTCAGTGCACCGAGAAGTCAGTGCACCGAGAAGAGTCCTGCAGTGACTCTGGAACCAAGTGTTCCTCCACCCGTAAGCAGCCTCATCCCGCCCCATGCTGCACTTGGTGTGTAGTGCTCGGCTTCTTTAGCTCACTGTAATTTCTCAGGACCTATGTGAGGTGGGCAGGGTAACGGGGGATTATCCCTTCAAACAGGCTTGAGAAATTGAGACCAAATGTGATGCTTTGAGATGGCAAGGGGCGTCCAGGGTTTGGGCCAGAGAGTTGGCTGGGTTTGGCACAGGGAAGCTCCTTGTCACAGTGAGTTATGGCGTTAGGGATGGGCCTGGTAAAGCTCTTCACAGTCTGCTGATTTCTTGTCCCTGCAGCTGATAACTTGAGCCGCACTCACTCTGGCTCCAGCTTATCCTTGGCGTCTGCAGCAACAACAGAACCTGAGAGCGTTCATTCAGGGGGCACACCTTCTCACCGGTAAGGAAGCTATGGGCATCTCAGTGCACTTGCCAAGAGGGAGAGACCCTTCCAGATCAAAGCTGAAGGAGAGGTCTTTTATAACCAATTCTGCAGTGTGTAGGAGGAAACTCAGCCTACCCGCACCAGAGCTCATGAGCTTCTGTGACATCTTCCCTCAGTCTTTCTCCTTGACCTCCTGTCAGATGTGTGCACTTCTTGTCACACACATCTGTAAGTGTAGGGTGACACCTAGCCCCATCACCCACATACTTCAGTGTGTATGTCAACATCATACTTGTCAAACTGTCGTTTTTTCTGATCCCCAGTCTGTCTAGTCATCCATTATCTGTTCCCCCATAACGAACACCCTGACAACTGTTGCCCAGCCTGGATCTGTTGAAATGCTGTTAATTCAGGACTGTCCTCCATCTTTTCTAATCTTGACAGTTTTGCAGGCCCTCTGCCCCCACCACCACCCATGGAGTCACTTGCTCTCAGCTGGGACAACCTGAAGTGTGAATATCTTTCTCAGGCTGTGGGTCGGGCAGAGGCCAGTGCTTTTGGGTTATTTGGATCATTTAAAGTGGTGTTTTCCATTTTCCACCAGCTGTTACAACTTCCCCTTTGTGTTACAAAGTCATTTTGCAGGTGCTGGGGGTACCTGTCCAGTGAATTTTCACTGCAGGTTTAGGAACTCCTGCATGTTTCTGACTTCTTGTTGTAGCTGGGGTTCATGTGAGTGGTATCATGTATGGGCATCATATGAATGTTGTCTGTGAAGAAGCATTTTCCTGCCTCCTCAGTGTCTAGTGGCTTTTTGTATCCCGGACTTTGTGGAGGACTCCTGAGGAACTTTGAATGGTGCTCTAGTTTTGTTCTGGAAGTTGCTTACCCAGCTATATTCTACTCTCAGCCCTGTCAGCCTGTCTAGAGAGCATCAGCCTACCTTCTAAGCAGTTTTCTTAGTCTTCAGGCTTGGTATTTACTGTTCATGATACAGCGTCCCTGAATGTGTAGCCCAGCCCTGCCAGGAATCAAGAGTATGGGTTTTCAGACTAGCCCCACTGTGGTCCCTCCTTCCCTGGGTCTTGTCACTTGTTTGACAGCTGTTAGCCACCTGTACTTGGTCCTCTGTTGCTGAGCCTGCATCACTCACTCCCTGAACTCATGGTGGCACCCTCTGGCAGTGCCTAGTAAAAGCTTAGCAAGTCCTCCACCTTCACAGGAAAGCCCTGTTGCCGCAGTGGGCATGCTTCTTGCCCTGATGGTATGGGTGGCCACGGTAGTGGGAGAGAAGTGCAGCCTGAGCACCTTGTCTTTTTCTCCTGCAGAGTTGAATCACTGGAAGCCTTACCCATCCTGAGCCGCAACCCCAGTAGGAGCACAGACCGAGACTGGGAGACTGCATCGGCAGCTTCCTCTTTGGCCTCTGTGGCCGAGTACACAGGTAACAGCCACCATCCTCTTTAGGGTATATTGCCCACAGGGGCACCCGGGTGGAACACTCCTTAAACTACATCTTTATTTTGGTCAAAAGGTCTTTTTTTAATTAAGTACTTATCCAGTGTCAGAGCTGTGTCTAACTGCCGGGTGTCCACAGCAGGGGCACAGTAGAGGCCCTGACCTATCCTCACATTTGTCCCAGCTCCCTGCTACTTTGAGAGCAGAGCTAAAGCGGATCACACACCCTGTGCACTTGGAACCTTACATTTTCAGGTTTCTGGGTTTGTCATTTATATAGTAAAGAGACTCAAATCAGAAAATAGCTATAATTGCTTTAATATATATATTTTTTAAATTTATAACTGCAAATTCTTTTGAGTAGATTTGAAGAGGCCCTTATGGTCTGTTTTCAAAATTGCGTAGTTGTCCATCATTACAGCTTTCTGTATTTTACTTCTGAGAAAAGTGTTGCTCTTTTGTGTGTGTTTGACCTTGTTACTAATTTTGCAATTCTTGATCTGATTTTTTTAGGTCCTAAACTCTTTAAGGAGCCCAGTAGCAAATCAAACAAACCAATTATTCATAATGCCATCTCCCACTGCTGTCTGGCTGGAAAAGTAAATGAACCTCACAAGAATTCAATATTGGAGGCAAGTGTCAAATTTCATGATGGTTATATGTAGAATAAAAGGTGCTTGTAGATTACAAATTCTGTTAGCCCTTGGTGTTTGCTTAGAGGTATCTTCTCTTTCCGTTATTTTAAGCTACCCTGTTACTCAATAGACATGGAGTCTTTTTCTCCTGATTACCAGGGAGTAGGGCTTGGGCCCCCATAGAAGAAAGGAATTTTGAAAAGTAGAGAATAATGGAGCTTTGATTCATTAAAAAGTCTATTAATAGTTTCATGTGGGACAAACCTAAATATAAGGCTTTCCAGCTGGGAAAGAAGACACTTCTGTTTGTGGCATCCATGGTGTGTGGGCCATGAGAGGACCAGGACCCTGGTCCAACGGCCCATATTTCTTTCTGTGGGGGGAATATATGGTATGTTGTTTTGGTGGTGGTGTTTTTATTTTGGTCCTGGCAGTGGAACCCCATTATGCTTGCATAGTAGACAAGTACCCTGCTATCAACCACACCCCTTCCCCAAGAGTAGGTTAGATGGTTTTTAAATGAAGAATAAGTATAGTTTGGTCACTGAGGACAATGCACTTGAGACAGAAAGCAGGCAGGTGACGCTGCAGTCTGCTAGTGAGTGTCCATGGTTGGTGGCAGGAGTTATAGTGAAGGGTAGGCCTTGGGGGCACTTTGGGCACCTGAGTCACCAAGAACTTAAAAGTTATGTCAGGTGAAATATGGCTTGTCTTTACTGTGTTGGTTGTCAGCTTCCCTGAGGCTGTCTGTGTCTGCTGCTACAGCCAGGTCTGGGTATAGTAGTTCATGCCTATAATCGAAGCACTTACAGGATGAGGCAGGAGGATTACTGTGAGTTTGAGGCTAGCCTGGACTGTAGTATGAAACTTTGTCTCAACAAAAGAGCAAGAGAAGATGTTAATAGCCTTACCAGCTACAAGGACCCAGAAGGCAGTGAGAAAGTGAGGGTCAAAGTTAGGGTTTGCCATGCTTTGTACAGTTGCGAGCTCTCAGTCTGGGTGGTGAGGAGGGAGGCCCACATCTGCACAGTGAATCCTTACAGAGTGCGGATATTGGTGAACAGTGTGCAGTGGCCCAGGATGGACAGGTACATTGAGTGGGCCACTCTCCAGGGAGGAATCATGATGATGGGATCCATGATGGTTCTGTGAGTAATGCAAGAAGACAGCCACTGACTTGAAAGGTTAGTGTGAATGTCTGATTCCCATCAGATGTGGAGTCACAGGGTATGGGCTTCAGATAGGAAACAAGGGAATTGAAAAAGTACACAGCAGCAGCAACAGGGCCTTGGGTAGAGCTTCAGGCTGGGCCTTGTAGGTCTTCAGAACAGCTGACACTCAAGCAGTTGCAAGAAAGACAGGGCATGCAGTTCAGGGGCAGGTGAGAGAGGGAGGTGTAGACCAGACTCTGGGCTCAGGGTCTGGTCAGAAGTCCCAGGGCACTGGGCCTCTGCGGGCCAAGGCAAGACCAAGACTGGCTTTACCCCAAGTAAAATGGAAATGAGCAGAGGAAGACAAGAACTGATTTTACCTCTCAGAGGGTCAGAGGGAGCAGGTGAGGGAGGAGCAGGGCCTCTGGAGGGAGCTCTAGGGGAGGAGTGTACTCCTGACTACCTTTAGAGGACAGAACCTGGAAAGTGTCCTGATTTCATAGGGAGCAAATGAGACCTGAGTTAGGAGTGACTTTGGGTCCTGTCTGGAACAGAGGAGGCACGGTTAGTGGAGGGGAAGGTTAGAATTCTCTGAACAGTGTGCTGACCTTGGGCAAGATGCATACCCAGGAGGTCTCTGGATGGGGTCACCTGAAATTTAGGGATGAGCTCTAGCATGGTTCCTTAACTTGGCAGGAATGGAATTCTGGTAAAAGAAAGCTGTGAAAGCAAATGCCCCTATTTCAGGGGGGCTTATGAATGTGTTGCTGGCCTTGGGGTATAAGACAGATACACAACACTGCTCTGTCTTTCATCAGAAATTATTATGTTTTCGTAATTACAACTAAGCCTTCTTCCTTATTTGCTTGTTTTTAGTAGTAAAATTGGTACCTCCGGAAGAGCTTATTCCTTCCCTCCTGCCGACCCATCCCCCATCTCTCTTCCATTCCCCCTCTCTCCTCCCCCTCTCTTTTTGTCTTTTATTTATTTTCATATATAATTTTTAAATGTATTCTTTGAGAATTTCATACATGTATACAGTGTATTTTGATTATACCCACCTCTTTCTCCTCGCCCCCCATTCCATCCCAATTCCATCTCTTCCTTCTCTTCCTCTTTGAATAACCCACTGAGTCTAATTAGTGCTTCCCATATGTGCATGGCACAACCATCTGTAACTGATTCCAGGGCATCCACTACTCTCTTTTGGCCTCCTTGGTACCAAACACACATGTGGTATGCATACATACATACAAGCAAAACACTCATACACATTAAAATTTTTTTATTAGAACAACACATGGCAGTAGTTGTGTAGCCTTATATCTGGGTCTTCTCTTTTCCTCTGATGGTATTCATGTCTGTCTTAGTGTTACACCATGACAAGAATGTGGCTTTGGAGTGTGTTTTGAAGTCAGGTATGGGGTACCATCTCTTCTTTTCGCTCAGGATTGCTTTTCTATCTAGGGTCTTTGGTACTTCCATATGAATTTCAAGGTTATTTTTTCTATTTCTGTGAAGAATGTCACTGGGATTTTGCTTGGAATTGCATTGAATGTGTCGATTGCTTTTGATAGGAGACTGTTTTAACAATAATAATCCTACTAGTCTATGAGCACAGGAAGCCTTTCATCTTCTAGTATTTTTCTCTCTTTCTTTGGTGTCTTAAAGTTTTCATTTATAGAGGTCTTGTTTTTTGTTTGTTTGTTTTGTTTTGTTTTCTTGAGACAAGATCTCTCTGTGTAGCCCTGGCTGTCCTGGAACTTACTCTGTAGACCAGGCTGGCCTCGAACTCAGAGGTCCTCCTGCTTCTGCCTCCTGAGTGCTGGAATTAAAGGTGTGCGCCACCAGGCCAGGCTTAGAGGTCTTTCACATCCTTGGTTAGTGTCGTTCCAAGGTTGCTTGTTTACAGGCTTTTTTTTTTTTTTTTTGGCGGGGGGTGGGGTTCAAGGCAGGATTTCTCTGTGTAGCCCAGGCTGTCCTGGAACTTACTGTGTGGACCAGGCTGGCCTTGAACTTTTGAGATCTGCCTGCCTCTGCCTCCCAAAGTGCTCAGACTAAAGGTGTGTGCCACAGTATTCGGCTGTTTTTATTTTTTTATTTTTTTATTTTTATAAAGACCATTGTGAATGGGATTATTTACTTTTCAGTTTGTTTGCCACTGGTATATAGGAAGGCTGCTGATTTTTGTATGTTAATTTTGTTTCCTGTCACTGTGATGAAAGGTTATATCAGATCTAAGAGTTTTCTGGTGCAGTCTTTAGGATTTCTTATGTATAGGACCCTATCACCATGAATAGAGATATTCAACTTTATCCTTTCCAATTTGTATCCCTTTTATTTGCTTATCTTACTGCTTGAGCTAAGATTTCCAGTATTGTATTGAATAAGGGTAGAGACAGTGGGTACTAGGTCTTTTTCCTAACTTTAGGGGAACTGCTTTCTGACTTTGTCCCTATATAAAACAGTGTTGACTGTAGACTGGAAATATACAGCTATCTTAGTTAGGGTTTCTATTGCTGTGAAAACACACCATGACCATGGAAACTCTTATAAAGAAAACATTTAAGTGGGGTAGCTTGCTTACAGTTCAGAGGTTCAGTCCATTATCATCATTGTGGGACATGATGGAGTGTATGCAGACATGATGTGGCTACATCTTGATCAGAAGGCAAAAGGAAGTGGACTGTGTCATGGGCCGGTATCTTGAGCATAGGAAACCTCAAAGCCTGCCCTCACAGTGACACACTTCCTCTAAGAAGGCCATACCTCCTAGTAGTGCCACTCCCTGTGAGCTGATGGGGGCCAGTTACATTCAAACTACCACAACAGTCTTTATCATGCTGAGTTACGTTTCTTCTGTTCTTGGTTTTTTCAGGATTCTTCCTTCCCTTCCTCTTCCTCTTCCTCTTCCTCTTCCTCTTCCTCTTCCTCTTCCCTCCCCTCCCCTCCCCTCCCCCTCCCTTCCTCAGATTTATTTATTTTAAGTGTATGTATGTGTATCACATGCATTCCTGGTGCCTGTGGAGATAAGGAGAGGGCATTGGATCCCCTGGAACTAGAATTAGAGATGTTTGTGAACCACTGTGTAGGTGCTGGAAACCAAACCCAGGTCCTCTGCTAGAGCAACCAGTGCTCTCAACCACTGAACCATTTCCAGACCTTTTTCAGCACTTTTAACATGCAGGGATGCTAGATTTCATCAAAAGTTTTTTCTATGCCTATCAATGTGACCTGTGGTTTTTTTTTTGTTTTGTTTTGTTTTTGTTTTTGTTTTTGTTTTTGTTTTTTTTTTGGTTTTTTGAGACAGGGTTTCTCTGTGTAGCTTTGTGCCTTTCCTGGGACTCACTTGGTAGTCCAGGCTGGCCTAAAACTCACAGAACTCCGCCTGGCTCTGCCTCCCGAGTGCTGGGATTAAAGGCGTGCGCCACCACCTCCCGGCGTGACCTGTGATTTTTGTCCTTGAGACCACTTACATAATTTAAAACATTTATTGCTTTATGTATATTGAATAATTCCTGTATCTCTGGAACAAAGCCAGCTTGATCATGGTGAATGATCTTTTTGATGTGTTCTTGAGTTTAGTTTGCAAGTGATTTGTTGAGAATTTTTCATCTGTTCATCAGGGAACATGTCTATCGTTGTGAGGAGGTCTGTATGAGTCTGGTTTTTGATTGTGGAATTGAGAGAGTTAATATTCAGCATTAGTTCTGAAAGTTGTGTGTTGACTTTTGCCGTTTTGTGGCTCTTGTATTTGAGTCCCCTCCTTTCTCTAGTTGAGGGAGAGTGCTGTCATTGCACAGTGATGGTGGCCAGCAGTTTGCAGCTGCCCCACTAGTAACATCACACTCAGAGTGCACTAGGGAGTGTGACCTGCTGAGCTGCACACTCAGCACTGCTGGGTCTCCTCAAGGGCTGGCGTTCGGGTGTTTCGCTCTTGCTCCTTTCTTTGTCCTGTGTTCATGTTTGTTACGACATGATGAAGGAGGTGGTTTTATGGTCCGTTTGGTGTCCCGGATGCCTTCTGTGTGTGGATTCTCTTTTCCTAACTCTCGGAAACTTACTGTTTGTAATCTTTGGAAAATGTCTTGTATGCCTTTGGACTGAGATTTTTCTACACCTGTACCTGTAGGTTTTGTCCTTTTCAGAGTGTCTGTATGTCTTGGAATTCTCATTGGTCCACTATTTTGTTTTTGTCCTTGTTTGATTGTTTCAGTTTCTTCAGGGGGCACATATTCTGTCCTTGATGCTTTTTATTCCTAGCACTTCAGACAGGCTTTTCTGCAGTGTTTCTCTTTGTTGAATTTCTCTCATATCATCCATGGCCTTATTTTGTTCATTTGGCCTTATTTGTGTCTTTGGAAAAACTTTTAATTATTATTTTGAATTCTCTGGAATTTCATATAACTCTCATTTTAGGACTTGATTAGTTTTTGGTGGAGTTAGGTTGTCTTGTTTTTATATATTTATATATACATGTATAGATATGTGTATATAATATATAGAATATACATATTTGCTTTTATAGTATATATAATATGTGCATGTATAATATCTTTTTAAATGTTTATTTTTATTTTATATATATGTGTTTCACCTCAGTGTCAGTCTGTGTACCATATGGTGCCCAAGTTGGCCAGAAGAAGGTGACAGATCCTCCAGAACTGGAGTTACGGATAATTGTTAGGCACCATGTGGGTTCTGGGAATTGAACTCCCATCCTCTGGAAAATCAGGAAGTACTTTTAACTACTGAACCATCCTTACACCTCCCATTTTTTATATTCCTTGTTACTGTATTGGGATTGATGAATCTGGTGTTTTATTGCTTAAGTCAGCTGTAGTCTTTCAGCTGGAGTATACAGTGTTCAGTTGGGATGTGGTAGTGTTGAGTGTGCAGTTCAGAAGATGGATCCTCCCCGAAGGAGCTCAGTACCTGGTCTAAACTCTACTATTCCCTGAATGTGCTGGTAAATGCTAGAGCAGCCACCCACAGCTGCTTATTATCACTGCATATGGATTAGCCAGTTAACCACAGTGGCCCCTTTGACTTAAGTAACTGCTGGAGGATAAACATCCAAGGATAGTATAGAGTGTACGCAGATCTTAGTTAAGATTGGTAGTGAGAGGGAGGGAGGGAGGGTGGATAAGGTAAGATTAAATATTAAATAGACTTTGAAAAGGAAAAACCCTCAATGTGGGTGAAATTGGACGACTCCAGTTTTACACATTTTAGAGATTGTTAGAGCTATGGAAGGTGACAGTTGCGAATTAAAAAGAGTGGGCCAAGGGTAAAGGTGCTTGTCACTAAATCTTAAAACCTGAGTTTTGAGATCCGCAGGACTCACATAGTGGAAGGAGAGAATTAACTCCTGCAAGTTGTCCTCTGACCTCAACATGTGTGTTCCCCAGCACAAATAAATAAAAATGTAATTTAAAAAAAAAAAGAGGAGGGGGTAAGAATGAGAGCAAGAATAAAAATGGTGGGAGTAAGAAGTCCTGTGATGTGGCCATAGAGTACAGAGGCTTCATAGTAAACCAGGTGGGGAAGCGTGAACAGCGATGCTCTAACCCGGGTGGACAGTGCACAGAGCCCTCAAGAGACTCACGTGGGAGGGTGGAATTTAAAGAATAGAAAATAAGGAATGGAAGAAGGTTATGGAATGAATCACTGCCATAGCTACACACATTGGAAAGGTGGAAATCTCAGCTCTCTCCGGCTCTAGCAGGCTCTACTGGTGCTCTGGTGAAGAGGAATGAATGGGCACTGTGGGCCTCGGCCCGCTTGGTGCAGGGAGTTCTGGCATGGGAGATAGGGAGAGAGGGAGGGAGGGAGGGACGTCTGAGTTCTTTCTGGGTGCTTCCCTCAGTCCCTTCACTTCACCACGGCCTCTTTTGGTCCTGAGGGCCAGTGCATGGCCACTTTGTAAAAGAGAATGTGAGCTGTTTCGACTAAATCAATGTACATGTCTCCTCCCACTGGTCCAGTCTCGGATGTGATTAGGGACAGAGTGGCCTGTGATCAGACTTCTTTCCTCATGAAGATTTTCATACAGAGAGGCTGTCTGTACTGACATCGTGACCCTGAGAACACCTTCCCTTCAGACATGCAGAAAACCTCTTGACTCAGTTCTATTACCACCTGTGCCAAGAAGATGCAGGCATGGAGTATACGTCTATGTGCAGGTGGTCCCTTGGCTTGCCTCCCCTAGGGGCATGCAGCACAACTGGGTGTCATATTTTCTGCATAGGAAAACCCTTTTTGAGAATTTTTATCTAGGGTTGGTCATATGATACCCAATCTGCCATGTCAAACAAACTCTAGAGGGAAGGCAGAGTTAATATGATGATCAGTAGGTTAGGTACAGGGAGCCTTCCTGTCAGCCAGTGATTTGGATACCTAGGAAGTTGAAATTCCAGCTTCCTCACAGTGCTACACACCAGCTGCTGAGTTAGACTGGTCATGGCCCAGGAACTATACTATACATTCTTTATTGCTCAGGAACCTAACATCCACAGTTCCTAGAGATGGTACTCTTCTTCCTGATGGGCTCATTCTGGTCATATTTCAACACTGTTAAGAGTTGAGGTCAGTGTTATGTATACAGACTTAGATTTTCTTTTTCCACTTAATCTTTTAAAAATTTGTAAATTCATGATGGCTGGAGAGATGGCTCAGCGGTTAAGAGTACTGGCTGCTCTTCTAGAAGCCGGGGTTCGGTTCCTGGCACCCTCATGGCAGCTCACAACAGTTTATAACTCCAACACTAGGGGATCTAATGCCCTCTTCTGGCTTTCATGGACATTAGCACATATGTGGTACACAGACATACATGCAGGCAAAACACTCTGGGCCAGTGAGGTGACTAGGTGAGTGACAGTGTCTGCAATACATGCCTGACAATACGAGTTTGATCCCCAGAACACATGTATAGATGAAAGGAGAGAACCAGCTGCAGATAGTAGTCCTTTCACCTCCACACATGTACACTTCCTTATATCATACACATGGACACACTACTACTATGAAATAACTAAACACAATAAATCCATTACATTGACAAAATCACATGTATTTATGAAAATTGTCTTTTCTAAAGCCAAGAATCATAAGGCATTGTTTTACATGTTTATAAATCTTTAAAATTTTTGGCTTTATGAGCAAGAACTGGAACCTCCTTTCAGTCTGGTGTACCCTGTGTGTGTCACATGGTCCCAGAATCTCCCTTGCACCTGCTGGAGACAGCAGGCTGAGATTGTAGTGCTCCCAGTAAGTGATGCCTGGAGAGTTGAGGAGCCCAGCCACTGTGGAACTGCTGGCATAGCAGTTTAACTGTAGGAATGCACCATGTCCACCGGTATGCATGCCTACTCTCATACACCTTCAGCAAGCCTGGTAGCAACATCATCATTTGTCGTATTAGCTTCAGGTTCTTTTGCTCTATTAGGATCTGGTTCCATGCCAGTGGTGGTGCACGCCTTTAATACCAGCACTTGGGAGGCAGGTGGTATTCTGAGACCAGCCAGGCTGGGCTATAGAGCAATTTCCAGGATAGTCAGGGACACACAGAAAAATCCTGTCTCAGGATTGGGGACGGGAAGGGGGAGATCCAGGTTCCAGACCACAAAATCCACCTTTTTTTTTTTTTAAATTTTTTTAATTTTTTTGCTGAATGTCATTTATTGAAGGAGGGAGGAGGTCTTAAATACAGGCTTACAGCGCAATGGGAGAACCCCAGAGGGCAGAAGTTCGCTACCGATGTTTTACAATCTTGCATCTAAGCTGTTAACACCCCTTATGCAGGATACACAGACAAGGAACTTCCCTTAAGCATTCAGGAGGGTGGAACCTGGCAGGGAATTAGCATAGGGAGGATATCAAGGTCAAGGTCAGCAAGCAAGGCAACAGTTACCCAAACGGGGGCCAGGGCCCTACAGGTCCCCTAGAAAATGAACTTCTGACTTAGGTTGCATGGGACATCAGTAGATTACCTTACCCGTCATGGAGACGCCTGCCCAGGCCACACAGGCGCTCTGTCTTAGGTTGGTGAGCATCCCCCAGGCATTACCCGTCTCTAAATACTCATTATCATACAGGCTCAATCGTGTGTGAGCTGCAGAGTTAACTGTTGCCGAAGATCTCAAAGTGGTGCTGGGCTTGCAATCTGTGTGTTCGACACAGAAAAGACCAACAGAGGTCCTATCCCACCCATAGCCAGTAGGCTAAAGGCAACTGAGCCATTCCCTTCCTTAACAAGCCTTATTGCAAATTGGAGTCCTTGTAAGATGGTATCCCAAAAGCAAATGGATCTTGAGTTTATAAATTTATAATTTTCAAAGCCAATCGAATTGTATATAACTATTGAATTACATTTATCATGCCCAATAGAATGAAAAATTAACTAACTGTCGTAGCTGCTTTTGCTGCCAGGATCTCCACTGTGCTAGTTGTAGTACAATTATGAAATGGAAATCCCAGAAACAGCAGCAGCGGTGGCCGCCACTGCTATAACAGCAACAACGGCAGCAGCGATGTCAAATTCTCTTTTGGGGCGTGTGGACATCCACTGGCATGGACAACTCCAGGAACACAAACCACCAAGGCCCGTTTTTCTTGATCCCAGCATGACTTAAGCTGGCAGCTCTGCAAAAGAACAACTAAGATCCATAAAGAAAAAACAGACAGCACACAAGGAGCATAACTAATGGTCTCATAATGGCTACATTCAGGCTCATAAATTTTAAGGTATCTTCAAAGGGGGCTAATTGAATTTCAGGAGGCCAATAAATGTTGCACAGAACCACTCCTGAAAAGTAGGTACTACACCAGCTTGAAGAGGATTGTGAAGATGAAAAGGCTTAGCTGGCATGCAACTGTTAACAAATGGAGGTCAGTGACCTTCAGGGTTATCCTTATTCTCTAAGGTGTCTGGGTGACATGTTCTCAAACATACTTGAAAGAGCAGTTACCATACATTACCTTCTGTAGAATCCAACCGCATGGCTACAGTTCCTAGGCTTAGGAAAATCCACCTTTTGAAAGCCATAACTCAGTGGGTTTTAGTATATTCAATAGAACAGTGTAGTCACTGATCTGCATCCCTGCATCCTGTCTCCTTGGATTTCCTTCTTCTGGATTTTGCATGTAGATAGAGTCCTAGAATACATGGCTTTGGGGATTAGTGAAATGGCTCAGTGGGCAAAAGCACTTGCTGTGCAAACCCAGTGATCTGAGTCTGATTTGCAGATACCATGGTCAAAGGAAAGAAAAGACTCCTGAAAGGTGTACTCTGACCTTCATGTGCAACACACACAGACACACAGTGTAGCCTTTGGGTCTGTCTTTTTTTATTTGGCTCCCTGCTTTTGAAGTTTAGAAGTGTGGTTATGTGTGCCTAAATATTCATTTTCATGTTTAATTATAGACCTCTGTATAGGTACGTCTTTCATCATTGGATAGATATGTGGGATATGTCAACATTCATCTATAGATAGCGAGCATCTGAGTTTTGGCATGGATCTGTTTTGTCTTTTCGTGTGTGTGTGTGTGTGTGTGTGTGTGTGTGTGTGTGTGTGTGTGTGTGTGAAAACAGGAATCACTGGGCCACATGAAAACTCTTTGTCCACAGTGTGTGTAGAATAGCTAGAATCCTTTCATGGTGACTACACAGTCTTTTTTATTTTAGCCATTGTGGAGGACGTGAAGTGGTGCTCACTTGGTTTTGATATGTGTTTCTCTAAAGTGTAATGCTGTGAAACATAGTCTGTTGTGATTCTTCAGTTTGTCTCAGCAGCCTTTTTCCTTGCTTACTTAGACCAGTGAAATCTCGTTGGCACCTGATGTTCTATCAAGTGGCCAACCATAACTTTCTAAAGTAGGGAGGCTGTGCTGGACCCGTTTTAGCTCTTCTTAGAAGTGGGTGCTCTTGGACCCTTACTACCTTGGAATAACACCTGCCTGTGGGGCAGTTACAGTGACCTGGGGTGTAAGAGTGTCATTCAGTGTTTCCATCTCTTCCCACTCCCCAGGAGCTGGAGAAGTGTGATGCCAACCACTACATCATTCTGTTCCGAGACGCGGGGTGCCAGTTCAGGGCGCTTTACTGCTACCAACCTGACACTGAAGAAATCTACAAACTCACTGGCACGGGGCCAAAGAGCATCACCAAGAAGATGATTGACAAACTGTATAAATACAGCTCAGACCGAAAGCAGTTTAACCTGATCCCAGCCAAGACCATGTCCGTCAGCGTGGATGCACTCACAATCCATAACCACTTGTGGCAGCCCAAGCGGCCCACAGTGCCAAAGAAAACCCAGACTCGTAAGTGACCATGGCAACCAGGACCGAGAGGATGCACTGGTGGGATCCCTATTTATTATTTTCATCCATTTGGTACGAAGTGTGAGGAGCCGCGGACAGTTTTTTACAGAGGTTCCTACAGAACAGAGAAGATCCTCTCACCCCTGCACACATGGATGCTGGGCATGGAGTATACAGGAGTGAGTGCTGTGCTTTCATGGGCACGGCTGCTGTGGCCCTGCTGACCACTGAGATCCCCAGAATAAGGGACATCATGGAGTGAGGTCCTGGGCTGTGGACCCCTCACTTGAAGTTCTTCAGGATAAGTTAAATGTGATCTGCTCTCTGGCCTCCCTCACCCACCCCTTTGCACATTGCCTGATGCCCCACGTTGGCCAGCTGTAATCGTGCGTGATTATAGGGCCGAGGCTCGCTCTCGGGTCAGGGTGTTTGAATGTCTTCATAAAAGGAGTTCGTATGGGAAATCTTTTTCATTTTAGAAATTGTATGATATTTATTGACTGTGTCTACTGCCAACCTTTATATCCAGTTCTAAGATTTCTGAAAAAAAAAAAAAAAAAATCCTGTTCCTTGCTGCTCAGAAAAAGTTTACTGAAAATGCCAGTTCACTACAAGCACTGAAATCAGCAAAGTTTGTCTGCTAAAATGACGTTTACATATTTGGAGTGATTATTTCTGCCACACAGTCGGGAGGGTTGTGGGTACTGCTAGCTGACGCTGGCCTCGTTGGGAGCAGGCAGCCTAAGCCGGCTTCAGCCACCACTGGTTAGGTCTGGGGAATGTGCTGATTGGTTCACTTTAATAATAAAGGCAGATTTTGGTATAGTAGTGTACTTTCCACCCTGCGGCCGCCGGTTCCTTCGTGGTGTTGTGATGTCCTGGCTTGCCTGACGTAGTTCTTGCTTCTGGAGGAGCAGCATGCTCAGTGGGGTGTGCAGTCTCAGGTGAGGTTGGTAATTCTTCTTTGTTGCCTCTTTAAAAACTTGGTGGTTATTTGCAGTTATTTCA